>NC_051155.1:56568494-56635555 GCF_013339745.2 Dermacentor silvarum
AATGGACACTTTGCAAAATAGTGAGCGCCATCTGCCGTAGGCCTGAGGAAGCGTTCGGGGCGCTGGGTGCGAGATTATTTGTGTGGAGAGCATTCCCCGTCGTCTCCTTTTATTGCTACCTGTGCCATCGAGTTTGATCGCGTGAAATTCAGCTTGCCATCGAGTTTGATCGCGTGAAATTCAGCTTCCGTTGTTTGTTTAGTCGTCCTACGTCGTGTCAAAATGATGGAGGAAGACTGTATTCCGTTTTCTTTTTTGGACACGGGATGGATTTGCGACTTTTCGCGATGCTCGATTGCCAGCGACCAAGTATGGAGCTACCTGCACTCTACAACCGCGACCGTGCGTCAAGCCCATCGTGGTTGGGCATTTAAAGAAGAGGGCTACGTGAAGAACGTTATGCTCAATTTGAGCACTAGTGACCCACAAGTGGGTCTTGTTCGGGCGGCTTGCTTGCCATCGATGAAGTCCGGTGCCTACATTGTGACGGCGTGGTATCGCAAAGCAAGTGGGGACATCGCTGGAGCGCACTGCACATGTGTAGCCGGGTAAGAAATTACAAATGTTTTTCTGGCCAACAAAAATGCAGTTATCAGTGAAGAGCTCAGCGTTTGGCAGTGACTCGGGTCCCTAAAACACGCGCACGTTCGCTTTGAAACGAGTAGCAGACCCAGCATGCGCTAAACGAAAGTACTTAATATTTGCATTCTATGACGATTGGAAGCAGTACAGGTGTGTAGTTCTATCGTGCCTTGGTCCTGCGAACAGCGAAGAAAATGTAGAATGCAGTACATACATTACATGCGAACTGCGCTGTAGCTGTGGCCGTTTCTTGTCAAACGGACTTGTGTGCCTGCGCCAATGCGGGGTCAATCATTAGTACGTCTCGCTTCGGTGTTCGCTTGACTTCGATCTTGCTATAATCGCGCTTTAGTCATGCGCTAAGATTCCAATGCAAATGGACTTCAGTAGGCATGGAAGCTGTCCGTGCGAGAGTTGTCAGCGTTATAAAGAAACAAAACTCAAACTGGTGCGGATAACCGAAACCCCGGCCACGATTCCCTTTGCACTACATGTGAAATATAGGAACACGTTCGCCGCATATTTTTTCCTGTAAAGTGCTTTTGACTTCCACCTCAGCACAGTTTTATAAAGCGTTTAGGCGGTGGATCGTGGACACACTAACTGCGTACTGCCACGCCAAGGTTTCAGGGAATGCTTTAAGCAAGAGTGTGTAGTCCCCTCACATGAACATACTTTGCCGTCACTTCTACGTTTATGTTACTTTTCTTTCCGGCGCTGCAGCTTTAGAACAGCCTGCTTTCCTTAGGAATTCATACAATCTTAATTATCGGTTGTTTATATCCACCTATACTCACACTTTATGGACTGCAGGCTCAGTCAATCCTGTCAGCATGTTGCTGGAGTGCTGCTGAGCGTAACGGACAAGACGGCCAAGGAACAAGAGTCCTGTACCGATGTGCCATGCAAGTGGATTGTTCCTGCTGAAGGTGTAGTACCATATCTCCATTTGAAATGTTCTCTTTTTTTTACAAATTATTTGGAACATTGATTTTGTTGTCAGCCTCGGCTTGTCGAGTAATTCAGAAATCACAGTACACTAAATGAACTTTATTTTTGCATGTTATATTGAATCACAATTCGAAAGCAATGTTGACAAAACAAAAAGTATGCAACAGAATAGGCTGGTAAATATTGCTATTAGTAGATGGTAACAGCCTCCACTATAGAAAAACTTAAAAGCAGTACTGTACTGATTACGATAATAGATGTGTGTTGCATCACTGACATGTTTATTTTCTTTGTGGTGCAGTAAAAAAACAGGCCCCAAGGTTGCCACTTCAAGACATCCCCTTTCAGAGGCATGTTGTGAGCAAGCCTGCCTACGTTAAGAAGCAGCGCAAGTATGACCCCTGCCCCTATGTGCGACCGTCTCAAGACGAGATTTCGAAACTCAAGGCAAACCTTTCTGCGTGCTGCCCTTCACTACAAGTGCTACGCTACCTGTGTCCCGAGGACAAAGTAGCGCACAGTAACGTGAATCCTGATCGTCAGGTTTTAAATGATGAAGAGGATCTGTGGTCTGAGCAAGCTCAAACCCTCATAAGTGCTCATCTACAAACAATGGAGCCCCTCGATGATGTGCAACGTCAAACCATTTGCAGAGACACAATGGGTCAGGCAGCGAACAAGCTCTGGCACTCTGCAAGGACAGGTCGCATAACGGCCTCGGTGTTTAAAAGAGTGTGTCACTGTGTGAAGCCGGAAGGCTTGCTAAGAATGTTGCTCTACCCAAGCAATAGAGCCATGAGCGAAGCCATGGTTTATGGAAGGATGCATGAGCAAGATGCTGTTGAAGCATATTCCATACTTATACGCAGTCGAGATGTGCAACTGGAGGTGACCGAAACTGGGTTGCACATTCACAAGCACTACCCATTTTTGGCTGCCTCTCCAGATCGGATTGTTGTCCTGGATGGCGAGCAAGGATTGCTCGAGGTAAAATGCCTATTTTCGAAAAAGGGTATGACTGCAGAAGATGCATCCAAGGACAGCAAATTTTGCTGCATGCTGAAGGATGGGCAAGTCTACCTAAAAAAAGACCACGCCTACTACTACCAAGTTCAAGGGCAAATGGCTACAACAGGGCACAAGTGGTGCGATTTTGTCATATGGACAGAGGCACAAAACCGAGGTGAAATGCATCACATCCATGTAGAGAGAATTTTTTTCGATCGGCCATTCTGGGAAAATCATATGCTCCCAGCAATATTGCACTTCATGCTAAAAGCTTTCATCCCAGAGGTGCTCACTAGACGTGTAAAGCGACTGGGCAAGCTATATACAACGGGACAGTATGTCTCCTACAAGAAAATCAAGGACGGTTTTTATGTCTGTTCGCTGAAAGACAGCTTGGTGCTTAATATAAAGAAGCTCAAATAACTGCAAGAACTACGGTACAGTTGCAAGTGCGCCCAATTGAGGCTCGCACGTTCACTTCTCTTCAACAAATGGCTCCAATGTCACTTATCATGGCGGTGTTTCCATAACTTTCAGTGAAACTGTACTCCTGCAGGACGGCTGACCCCAATCTTCTGGTGCTGCCACTCAAGCGTATCAGCACCACCAAAGGGAGAAGAATGGCTCATCATGTATGGACGTGCCACCAAGGGGAACAGGCGGGACCCAACCATAATGCTAGTCAATGTCATTTTCTATCTGGACAGAGCATTCCAAACACATGAAGAGGAACTCGCTAGCTGGGAGCATTTCCCGGCGCACCCCAGCAGACTCCCTGGGACTACTTCACCGCAACAGGATCCTTAATTCAGTCCGTGGTTTGCTAGGAAGTTGGTAACTTAAGGCGCTCACCCTTCACTGTCATCTAAAGAAAGTTCTTGCACCTGCCATCACTCGGGTCGTACGCATTGCCGACAGCAGAACGACTGGCGTAGTACGAATGTGTACTGCCCGCATAAGCATTGCTGGTCGCCATACTGTCGTCCTTTTCATCGTGCTTGCCTACTGCCCCTATGATCTGATACTTGGCATAGACTTTCTCTCTGATCACTCTGCGCTCATCGATTGTTCCGCAAGTACTGTGACTTGACCTGCCTCTCTTCTAATCCTCCTGCACCACCCAAAATTAGCCTAAGTCTGACCGATTTTGTTCATGTGCCACTGCAGGTCCTGACATATATGGAACTGTTACCTCCACTGCCAGTTCTAGATAGTGATTAAATTGCTGCACCAATCAATGCCGTTGTTTGTCATGCATGTCACTGTCCCTCATACTGTACTGTTACCGACAACTGTACATGCCTTCGCGTGGTGAATTTCAGCGTCGTAAAGCAAGTGCTACCACAGGGAATATCCCTGGCCATGATCAGTGCTTTAACAGATCACTGCTTTGAGACTTTTTCCGTCGACAACTCCTGTGAGCCTTGCAAGTCTGCCAGTTGTTCCGATGATGACAATGCAAAAATTGCCCCGGACCTCTTGCCTGGTGAAGCTGAAGCTCTCCATAACTTATTGTTTTTATATAGATATTCATTACCTAAATGAGCGTCCCTTAGGCCAGACATGCCTTGTCGTATTCACACTGGAGATGTCCAGTCAATTCATAAACAACCCTTCCGAGTTAAATCAGTCTGAAAATACCTAGAGTAAAAAAAACTCAAATTTATTCACAAAACATTTTTTAAAAACTTGTGTTGTAAGCATACAGTTTGCCAAAGGCGAGGGCGCTCGAAGCTGCTAATGGTGACAACCAGAAAAGTGCTATGTATGGAAAATACATATATGCATATACATGCCACTGATAAAAAACAAATTTATAGATTCTAAAAATTTGTGTACGTTGGGTGGCTTATAGGGTAGAGAGATAGGTAGTTGAGAAGTGTGAGGCAGCTGTCGAGAGCTGCTATACACATACATAAACATACTAGCATCATTGAAATTTATGAGAAAAAAAGTTTCGCTGCTGCCCGCATGAGAGCACAGCATCTTATATTTGAACATTAAATCGGTAAGCAGGAAACTGCACATAGGAAAGAACAAGATGAATGCAATGGAAGATGAGCATGACAATGTCATCAGTAGTTTTGATAATATAGTAAAGGCAGCAGAGAAATTCTATACTGAACTTCACAGTACCTAAAGCATCCACACAAACTTTACTGGAAGGGTTCGTGTACAACTAGCGCTCAAGTGTTGCAAGGACTTTACATGTGCAGGGGACAAACGACAAGCAAACGAAGTATACCATTCAGTTTGATGAAAGGTGGGAATATTATACTTGGAAAACTTGTCTCTTCATACGAAATGTTCACGTGTACCGAGAGAAGAATGCCAACATTGTAATCGCAAAAATGGAGATATTCAATGACCTATAGCATTACAAGCCTATTACCTTGCTTTTGGCATCTTGTGAAATAGCCGAGGTCGAGGTAATGGAATCAAAGCAACACTCGCGTGACATCAACACGATAAACAGGCTGGATTAACAAAAGGATATTCAATATTAATATTATATCAATCAGGCGATCGAGAAATCTGCGAAATATAACCCGTGTCTGTACAGCTTCTGGAGGCTATGGAAAGGCGTTGAGTAACAATACCAGCAGTCACGAATAAAGTGTATAATCAAGGAGTATGGAAAGCATATACGTAACTTATCTATATGAATTGTATAGCTACCTTAATTCTTGACAAGCGCAAACGTATAGATCAAGAAGGGGATCATGCAATGAGAATCGCTGCTATGCTATGCACGGCGTGCTTAGACTTATTCAAGCTATAACTTGTGGAAGCTCTGGGAATGAGGATCACGGCTACCTGCGGTTTGCAGGTGGCATTGCTCGAGGCATTATTTTCATCCTTGTTAGTCGGTGTCCTTAATGAGTACATTTCGATAATTGCTTAAAAAGCAGCACACTTTGAAGATGTGCTCAGCAATGTCCATCATACAAATTGGAAATGGCCTGTCTAGGATATGGAAGCTTTTGACACGTGCGATCACTCTTTCTACATGAACCCTTGCCGATGCAATGCGCCTTGTCTCTAATACATCTTGGGCATTCATTTGCATTTCATGTCGTTCTCGAAAAGGAGGCCTGTATACTGTCAGGTCAGGAGGCAAGTAGGGGAATGTGAACCCTTTATCAACCATAATAGCATCACCAGGCTCCAAGTCATCCAGAAGCCCACTACACTGCAGAATATTCTTATCCGATACAGAGCCTCCCCACAAACGAGATACAAATGCTATGTATCCGTCAGGTGTGCACCCAATAAGGACTTTATACGTATTGTAGTGTTTGTAGGAAGAAAATGTCTGGCGCTGCGCACTTTGAGACGATGGTCGCTGTATTCTGACCTCTGTGGCATCCAAAATAAGCCTCGTGTTTTCGAAATGTCGAAAAGATTTTGGGAGGTGAGGCAGAATTTGTTCTCGTGAAGGTATATGGTTAAGGTGCCGAAGCTCCCTCTCTAGGAAGTTTATCCACGTTGTGAAAATACGGCTCACTTGGCTTTCGGATATACTGAAGTTGCGCGCGAGCTCCTTTCCACGCATTCCAGTCCTAAGCCGCACAAGAACCATAAAAAATTCCATGGCTAATTCAGTTTCTTTCGGCCGGCCACGAGTTTCATTTTGGCTTTTTTTTTCCCAGTTCCAGTAAGACATCTCATCAGCCCTAGGTGTAAGGTATTGCAGCAACGAATGAAAAACTTCATAGCGCGGTAACCCAGTGTAAAACATACAGCTCTTGGGCGACTCCTGAATTGTTTCTAGTGTAAGCAACTGCAACTTGGATGCATCAAGCTGACTTTCAAGACGGTCATTCCTTTGCTGCAGTTTTGTCACAGTATCATGCAGCAGTCCAAGTTTTTCCTCCATGTGGTTTAGTTTCTCCTTCAACTCATTGCAGGAAGCACAATCACTTCTAGCTTGTTCCTTGTGGTCTGCAAAAAATAAAGAATTGACAAAAATCAGGCGAAACAAAAGGTACAGACATACAGACACAACTAGTTTGGACAAGGAACTACTTCCATTGAATCAAGCTTGAGGCACACTTTATATGCAATAACATAGGGTTGGGTTAAGAGAGTAACAAGACGTTAACATCATAGCAGCAGACAAAACAACATTGTGCAGCACTGTGTACTAACCACGGTGCAAGATATACTATTTTTAGGTGAGGTCACTGTCCGGCCAGGAGTGAGGTGTGAGCGACCGGGTAAAGTGTCAACGTTGCGCACCCGAATGTCTTTCACTGAGTGGTAATCTATACCCAGAGCAGCACAACTTAACAACCAAAAGCATGGTAACTGAGACTACACATGCAATCGCAGAGGCCATGCCAAAAATCTTATTGCTCTAGCAACCGGCACATCGCAAGTCATCTAAAATCACACAAATGCGTATCGCATCCCCGCATCTCTGACAGGCGTGTTTCAGTGAACTGCTCCTCACTCGCCTTACACCACTTAAAGCGAAAAAGCAGATTTAAAAAATAATTGAAGTATGAAGTTTACAACTTTAACTAATAAAAAAGAAACTTAAATTCTGTGAACTGCACTTAAGAATATCCAGTCCAGTCATTTGTGTATGCGACTTATTTTGGCCATTTCTGTGCAGTAGTGGCAAGAAATAAACAGCAAACATTGAGCTTAGGCTAAATTAAACATCCTGCTTACCTAAAGTACCTCCTTCTTACTTCTGGGTGAAATGTGCCACTACAGACAACCACTCTGGTGAAGGCACTACCATGTTTGACATGGGGCTATTTGGCAGCAACTGCGAAATATTTTGTTGCTTTCCAGTAATGCTTCCAGCCAATAACCTGAGCATGTAATTCGAGGAGGTGATTAAATTATTTTTATGAAATAACCTAGCATGTCTGCTTGTCTAATAAATAGATATTTAATTAATCTACAATTATGTTGACTCGCCACAAAATGCACAAAGTCATTCTACCACCATGACTTCCTTCTATAGAATTGAAAAATTGATGCATTGTAGGCCACTCTCAGATACATCACTAATTTGTGCGTAGTACTATTACAAACACTTCATAAGCATTGTAACAATATCACAAAAGCCAATGAAACATTTTCTTCTACTATCACTTTGCTTTTTCTTACTTCATTGCCTCTTGGCTTCATATGGTATGTTTATTAGCAGCTTAAGTGCTAAGTAGTGAAAGCGGAGATTAAGAAACTCAAGTTCTGTTCATGCAAAATTAATTACCATTGCAGTCATTGGGTGGCTCCTTTAACCGAGGCAGACTCTGACCTAAAGCTTGATCACTGGGAGCCTCCTCGGGAAGAGTGCATGTTTCTGAAATTGAAATTACAAGTTTATCACACAAAACCATGTATTACCTAATATTGCACATATACAACATGAATGGAGGTATACACATTTGTGAATATATAGCATTGTCATCATCTTTTGGCTCAGCTGCAGTGGCATATTGCATGTTTCCAGTTACGTTAATCACAGCAGCTGAGAGAGTTCCTTGCGAATAAAAAAAACTAAGTGGGCATTGGGGCTCAGCATGCTTGTATCTTGCTATTTTTGAAGCAGGTGATGTTGCAAAATGCTCACCATTCTCGTCCTTATCACATGAAGCAGCCCCATTGGATTTGACGTCAGTAGATGCACTCTTGCTTTTCTCTTCCTGCAGCGTCGTAGAAGCTGAACCGCCTGCATTACAAAGCACATTTAGTGCTGTGCAAACTGTTACATGTATGTATTAAAACAAGGCTAAAATGAAGTCCAGCGATGAACTAGAGTGGCTTGGATAGGTGCTAACACATGCAACCTGTCGCATCGCCACCTGTCGGACCAGACTGCATTCCGTCGGCTAGCCTTTGCTTCATATCGCTCACTTCGGCCTATAGCCTCAGCATGCTCTATAAAGTATTTGGGCGTCCATTTGTCTTCTCATTTGTCATGGAACACTCATATAGACGCCATAGTTAGCAATGCATCTAAAGCACTTGGCTTCGTTTGGTGCAACTTGCGTTTAGCTCACCCGGCGACTAAACTTCTTGTGTTGTACTACTTTGGTACGCTCTAAAATCGAATACATTTGGAACCTAACTCTGATTGTCAACTTTGACATATTGAATGTTTCATGTTATGTTAATCGCAACAGCTAAGCAAGTTCCATGTGAATCAGTAAATATTAGGTGGGCAGTGAGGCTCAGCATGCATGCAACTGTGGCTGCTCGTCAGCCTGACTGGCAGCATTGTAACCTGACATTTTTGAAGCAGGTAATGTTGCAAAATGCTGACCATTCTCGTCCTTATCAGATGCAGCAGCCCCGTTGGATTTGGTGCCTGTAGATGCACTCTTGCTTTTCTCTTCCTGCAGCGTTGTAGAAGCTGGACCGCCTGCATTACAATGCACATTTAGTGATGTGCAAACTGTTACATGTATGCATTAAAACAAAGCTAAAATGAAGCCCAGCGATGAACTCTTAGAGTGGCTTGGATAGACGCTAACACATGCAACCTGTCACATCATCATATATCAGAGCAGATTGCATTCCGTCGGCTAGCCTTTGATTCATATCGCTCAGTTATCTGTCACTTCGAGTGGCAGCATAGAATAATCGCGGACTTTGCGCCATATTTTCCAACGGATTGCATTTGTCATATAACTCGTCGCATCAAGTAGCCCATCTATGTGCTATCGGATGTGCAGCGACGTGCGAGACTGTATGACACTTTTAAAAATAATCATTAACAAATACGACCCTCGATTTTTATTTATTGCGCAATAAAAACGCGTGTGTTAGTTGACACGCGCATATGCGCACGATTTAAGCCGGCGAGACGCCGGCGGAGCGAGTCCGCGCTCTGAGAGCTGTGAGCGTACACCGAGAACAAGAGCACGGTCTGGAACCACCAGTTGCCGATGCCGCCGCTCGCATGAAACGCCGGCGACGCTTGCCCGCGTTTAGAGAGCGCGCTCTGAAACCACTGGCCGATACCGCCACGCGCATGGTTTAGGCACGGCCGCTGGATTTTTTTTTTTTTTTTTTTATCCAGCGGCCGTGGTTTAATCCGCCGAGACGCCGGCAGCGCGAGCCCACGTTCAGATAACTACGAGCTCACACCTAAAACAAGCACGTTCTAAAACCACTACCTGATGCCGTCGTGCGCATGCCACACCGGAATCCTACTTCGTTGTCACTTACGTGCTGTTGCATGCCTCTTAATCCAACGACCATGCCGGTCCACTGCAGCCGGTCCGGCAGTTCGGGTGTATGAGAAAACAGTTGGCACGTAGTCAGGGTGGCTAGAAAAGTTTGAAGGCCGGCCTAAAATTGAAGAAGTGGAAAAATTAATACAAATGACTCACTACAGGCCAAAATTCATGACATACCTGCTATAAAGTGCTCGCTGCAAATCCTTGAGTGCACGTTTGGCTGCCACACTGAGCCGTCCGCATTCAACCGCTTTACGGCGTTCACCCATGACGCTCTTTTCAGTGGATACAGCTTCTCGGACGGAAACCGAAAAAAACCCACGTTATTCTTGCCGTAATAATTCGTACACCCATACGCGACGCAGTGCGCTGGCATGACACTCAGAAACGTGGGCACGGGAGCTTGCCTGAACGTGCCGGAGTGACCAGCCAGGCAGGGAGCTGTCGTCTGCTATCATTCCAACCATGTAGGGGGCGCTCGCAAACGACGCGCTCGCGCATGCGCAGCAGCTTTTTTGCAAAGTGTCCATTGCGGAGTATAAGGCAGCTGGCTGGAATGTACGTAGACCCAGGAATTTGTACTCTGACCGTGCACATGCCCAACGGTGTTACGATATGCCCGCCAGCAGTACGAATTTGCGCTCCAGACCAAGACGTGATAACCTTTCTAAGGTCCGTCGCTAGTTTTCTACACAAGATTGAGTAGTCGGCACCCGTGTCCAATAACACTAACGTGGCGGCCGCCGAGCACAACAGGTATATCTAGCGAGAGTCTGTCGTTGAGTTCGGCTGCTGTCGTCATTGAATCGTGCTGAGTAGACCGTGCTCGCGTCGATGGGAGGTCTTCGGAAGGGCGATTATTAGCGGCCTCGCCCCCGAAGGTCGCTGTTCTTAGTTTTCCCGGCGAGGGCTTGGCGATCGTCCCTGCGTTGCCATTGGGGGCCTTCTAGGAGCTGGGGAAGATCGCCTGGGGGACGGCGAGCGCGGCTGCCGCCGCGGGAACAGTGGCATACTCTGCTGGTTCAGGTATTCTTCAATCGCCCTAATTAAACCTTTCGCCATATCTGTGCCTTGGTGAATCCGCGGCAAAACCTTGCAGTCCGAGGCGGCGGTATACGTGACCGGCTTCTCCACAGTGATAGCACAGAGGTCTTCTCTCCGGGATACGCCAGACGTCAGATTTCCTTTCGAGCGGGCGCCGATATACTCCATACGTTGGATGGGTTGCACTGATGGGAGCGGCGGGACGTATAACGCGGCGTAATACGTGGCGGGGACGAAATGGGTCGGAGCGAAGACGGGGAGGGACTCACCCCAAAACTTCCGCATACGACGGCCGCTGCAACTGTGCTGTCACAGGCGGCGCATTGCTGCGAGGAACGGGACCTTGGATCGCTTGCTGCGCTTCATTTCTCATGAGGGCAAAAATGGAACCCAGCGTGGGCTGAGGCGGGCAGCTGAGCCGTTGAAGATCAACGTGCCCGCACCACATAGCGGATAAGGTCTCGGAGAACGCCCACGTTTCCAAAGGCAATCGCGTCCGTGAGTGAAGCAGCGTTCGCGTGCCTGTCACACGGAGCTGAGCGCTCCTCAGCCTCTACCTCTTGTCCTTCAGCGCCCGCCTCTTGCCGAGCGCGCGTCCCAGTCACAACTTCCTTCTCAGCGCTGGCTCGTGATACTCTACAGCGGCAATATTGAGCAGCAGCTTGTGATTCTGCAGCACCTATTGTCAGTTTGTAGTTCCTGATGGCTACAACGTATGCCCAAGCAATTATAATTGAAACCAAACTTGAAAGTCATGCTTCGCCGTACCGCCGATGCCGACAGTGATCGACCGCGGAGATACTGGTGAATTTGGTGATGGTGACATTTTGAGTCAATTGGAGCAGCCTCTGATTGGCTCAGAATGCCACCGCTGCCGAATTTGATGACATGGGGGAACTTGAAAATGCCCAAAGTGTTACCCCAGGTAGCATCATAACCACCATGTTTTGGGCATCACACCCTGTAAGGGGTGCAGAAGAAAGCTTAGCATCTTCTTTCTTGGCAAACCAAGCAATTCAAGTGTTATATTGAACAATTCGGACCATGAAGTGCAATCCTGTTGCAAAATTTAAGGAAGAGCAAAGCGGCGGTAAGGGTAAAATTTTTTTAGTTTAATAGTTTATTTATTATTTAGATGGCACGTCACGGTAGATCTAATACGGCCCGAGTGCCATATAACAAACCTGCGCGGAAGTCACGTGACAATTAAACCTAACCTTTATACGCGCACATGAGTTTTAGCGCACCTATGGTGCGGCCGATATTGAGATTAAGCCGTTGCCTCCAGATTACCCCTATGTCGAGCTGCTATAATCATAGAACGAGTGTGACAATTAACTTGGCATTAAGAGTACTGACGACACGAAGAGCCGTTTGAAATAAATTTTTATTTGCGAAAAATTCAGTTCACGCGCGCTTCTATAAGTGCATATGCAGTCGGCTGCCTAGAAGAAAACGTGCAACGGGCATTCCGTATGGACTGGCCAACAACAGGGGGCTAGCTATTCCTAAAGGAATAGTTAACATTTTACGCAAGGAATTAATTTTTTACATATCTGATCGCGCTGCGGTTGTGCACACCACTCGATCGCATCACGCTGCTAGCTTCACAATGGAGGGAGGATAGAACTTTCTGCATCTGTGCGCCTGTGGCTCACTTTCGAATTTAGGTACTTGTAGAACAAGAGAACCTCAACAATGGCGAGCATATTGCTCCCCCTGTAAATATACATAAGAACATTAAAAAAAAAAAAAGAAAAGCTGACTGGAAAAAAAAAAATGTAGCAGAGCGTGGTTTCGATCCACGGACCTCTGGGTTATGGGCCCAGCACGCTTCCACTGCGCCACTCTGCTGAACGGCTCCCTTAGGTCTTAAAGAGGCTTGGAGTGCCACAGATAATTGTTGCCGGTAGGTTATGTCATTTTTTTTTTTGCTGCGTACAGCTAGTTGTAAATTATCTGCTACACGAGCCTATTTAGCATCAACTGAATGTTCGATTTCCTCGTCAAGGGGCTGCTGAGGCCGCGCCACCTCAGTAGAGCGTACACACACACACATAGGCTAATGAGACCAAGTGTATGTTCATGTGAAATGAGAAAGAAATTTACAGAAGAATAAAATTGGGTTGGAGTGCATACGGAAGGCATTGCCAAATCCTGACTGGGAGCTTACCACTGTCGTTGAAAAGAAAAGTCTACAATCATTGCATTCTACCAGTGCTAACATATGGGGCAGAAACTTGGAGGTTACCAAAGAAGCTCGAGAACAAGGACCGCGCAAAGAGCGATGGAACGGAAAATGTTAGGCCTCACGTTAAGATACAAGAGAGCGGTGTGGATCAGAGAACAAACGGGGATAAACGATATTGTAGTTGACATTAAGCGAAATAAATGGAGCTGGGCAGGCCATGTAATGCGTAGGATGGATAACCTAAAGCCCCTCCATCCACGCGCCACCGCCGCTTCTGCTGGCCGGCGAAAACGCGTATGGAGGGGCTTTAGGATAACCGGTGGACCATTATTAGGGTTACAGAATGGATACCAAGAGAAGGGAAGCGTAGTGGAGGACGGCAGAAAACCAGGTGGGATGATGAAGTTAGGAAAATTGCAGGCGCAAGTTGGAATACGCTAGCGCAAGACAGGTGTAATTGGAGATCGCAGGGAGAGGCCTTCGTCCTGCAGTGGACATAAATATTGACCCTTTTCGCGGAGCAGTTTGTTGTAGAGAAACGAATGGCGCTTACGGCGGCACGCCATACGTCTCCTCAGCGACCGCGCACGAATACGAAACCGCTTCTACCTAACTTCTGTGCGATCAGCTGCCGGAAATGCAACTGAGTTTTCGCTAACGCACTGTGCTCCATTCATGCTGGTTTGAATCATGATGATTGAAGACATGTGCAGTAGTTGGCTAGCTGCAAATATAGTGACTGGTATATTAAGGAATGTAGTGAATTTGTTGCGCCAAGTTCGCGGACCGCTGCTGCAACTGTCCGTACGTGTTTCCGGCACTTCGAGATATACGGCTTTCCTCGAGGATACAGAAATTTGCTCAACCGCCAGCGTTGTATTGCTAACCTTCAAAGAAAGAGCTTCAGCCCTGGTACGTCGGCAAGAGTGAGTACCGCTCGCCAAACAATGATAACGGGAGTAGCGCCGCTTTCTGTCATTGTAGGTTTCGCGCACAGTATCTACTCACATCTACCCCAACCTGCAAGAACGCTTACACCTACACCTTCGCCAAAGTGCCAAGAATAATTGAATGGGCGACCACTTGAATATATGCGCGCAGCGCACTGTATGAGCACAATAAGTGACGGTACTACACCGATAGCGCACGAATGGTCGAAGCTGAATGTTTCGTGACGGCCCACAAGAGAAAGTACATTTTCTCACAAGGTATTACAATGTACAGAGCAGCTACGTTTCAAGCCTTGTGTGCAGCAAGAACAAATCTAACTGAACTGAGCACACCCACGAGCGATTAGGCAGAAAATTATCAGATAGTGACCCCACCAAGGAACCTTACTGAGTCAGAAACTTGACAAGCCGCCGCTTCAAAATATTTGCCAAATAAAGAACGAAGAGCGAAACACGCTAATCCGGATTCAATTTATGAGCGGAAAGTTTGGATAGCTTGAAATACATATTTAGCCCCGCTTTTAGAGCAAGCACCATACGCTGCTCGAGCCGTTTGGACGTAGCTTAAACAGCTCCAAAAGCGCTTTAACATGTTCTCTGAAGCTGTGGCCAAAGCTTCGTGTCGTCCACCCAGTCACCGTCTACGATATCTCCCGAAACAGATGTTTTCTAAGCCGCGCCGGGCGTCATACACTTCCATTGTAAACAAGGAGGCAACGGAGCAGTTGAGGCAAGCAATGGACGCGTCACCACGTGATCAAACATGGCAGCGCCCACGGGATGGCCGCGAAAAGGGTCAATAGGCTGCTGCTGCTGATGATGATGTTCATGTGTGGTTGATCAGAGTCGACCCAGTTGATAACACCGTGGTTGAGAAATCACCAGTGATTTTAATCACGTCTGAGTAAACTCAGCTTTTTGTCGTGTATATGGCCTCTTTCGCCAGGCAGCCACAAGAAAAGAAAGAAAGAGACGCGGTTTGGATAGTCATCGTACATGACTTCGGCCGAATGAAAGGCTTTTTAGACCCTGGCCTCCGGTTAGGTGGTGTCCAACCCAATGCAAATCTCAAAGGCCATGTTTTTTTTTTTTTTTTTTTTTTGGCTGCATGCAGCGAAAGCATATATAGTAGTGCCCCTGGTAGTAATGCACGCTGTGGTATTGTAGTGAAAACAATTGCGGACGCCGGAACCGAAACACGCCGTATGCTGGGTGTCCAACCTGGTGTCTATGGTGGGTATTCGGCTCCCGCAATCACTTCTGCCGCATGTAGCCAGCAAAGGCATGGTCTTTGAGATCTGCATTTGTTATCCACAGGGCGTCACCATTGGGGAGTGGGTTTGGACGCCGCATCTTAAAAGTAATTGGCTAACTTTTTAATTCTCTAATGGTGTGGGTGCGCGCTTGCTTGTGTGTGTGTGTGTCGACAGCATAAGGACGGTAGTGCCATTGAATTAACAGTCCTAGTGGCAAAGCAAGCCCACGCCTCTCACGATGCGCCAACAGCTGATAACCAACATCAGGGAAACGCGATGACATGGGCGGCAAGCCTAGGTTGAATTGTTGCCTCCGAGACCTTGCGGCGCGCGCTGACCGATCTCAAAGGCCATGGGGGAAAATGTATTTCTCACTGACAGCGTCGATGGCACTCCTGTCCCGTTCATGCTAAGCTTAGCGCGCTAGAATCGCTGGTGCTCCTAGCATAGTTAGTATAATTATTCTAGAGGGAACGCTGGGCGAAAAAAGCGGCAACCGCAAAGGCAGCATCATACAGCTAATATAACCACCTCTGTAGATGAAAAGCTATGAATTAAAATCAGTAATCGCAAGGGCGCCGCCATGTTGCTACGATGTACAGGTGCGCAGGCGCGGACGACGAGATGCGATTCCGACAAGCGGCGCAATTAACGGTAGGGTCCCGGCACGGTCTCGGGACCTTGGAACCATCTTCTGCATATTTATCTCGTAATTGCACTCTGAAAAAAAAAAAAAATAAACTAAAGAAGTTTGTTTGATCCTAAGTATAGTGACGTCATCTATTTCAGGCGCCTGCAAACATAATCTTTCACGCACCGTAAATTTACATCAAAATTTTATAAATAGGCATGGGATCTTTCTGAAGATATAAGGAATGAACTTTACACATTGGCCATACGTGTATGCTACGTAGAGCGTTGCTTTGACATCAGATTTTGTGTATTTTAAGCGTTACAAAAACTTGAGGTGGCAACATGTGGCGGCGCCTTTAGCGGTTGCAAATTCTTTCGCCCAGCTATTCCTAAATAGTTAATCAAAGAAGTAATATAACATACTCTAGAGGAAAAACTCCCCATAGCGCCCATGTATTGAAATCGGAAACCACAAGGGCGCCGCTTGTTGCTACTCTGTGCAGGCGCGCAATCAACGCGATCCCGAGCCTCCGTCAGTATGGTAGCGCCATCTACTTAAGGCACCTGCAAACGCAGCCTTTAGATACCGTAAATTTTACACCAAAATTTTCTAAGTATGCCATCCGATCTTTCTGAAAATACATAGAATTAACTTCAAACGTCCGTGCCTATACCTGCTATGTGTAAGTGCTTGCTGTTGCACAATGTTTTAAATATTTTTAGTGTTACAAAAATCAGTCGTAACAACATGGCGGCGCCTATGGGGTTCCCACTTTTTTCGCCCAGCTTTCCTTGTAGAGTCAGTAGAGTAACTCTATGGAATTAATACACTAACTCTATGGGCGCCACCATGTGTTGCTACATCTTATTCTTGTAACGCTAAAAATAATCAATATGATGCAAAAACAAGCATTTACTCGTAGCACGTACGTATGGATATTCTGTAAAGTTAATTCCCTATTCGCCCCGAGATCTTGGAGATCGTCTCGTTTGTGACGTCAATGGGGAGACTTCGCTACCGTACCGTGTGCTCGCTCGCTGCGTGAAGGCAACTTGAAGCTGTCGGCCGCCCTGCTCTGCTCGAGTTTTTGAAAAGCGAGTCTGCACGTTTTTTGACCAGTACGTACGGAATGTTCCAGGACACTATTCCATGCGAAATCGCGTCGAGTAGTCGTCACCACGCTCAGTGTGGATTGCTCCTCCTGGCGTCGTCGCGTGTACGGCGTTGGCTTCTCGCCATTGCTGTTCCGTTTTCATGGCGCACTCATAAAGATCTTGTCGGCTCTTTTTAACAGCGAAGATGTTTAATCTAGGCGTTTGGCGTCAGTTGTACGCTGGAAAACGTCACCGAGCGATGATGTCACGAGGCGTCGCCTAGCAACGCCTCGTGACGTCATCACTCGGCGAGGTTACCACCCTCTCCTAGGTTACCCTCGCCAGAGCCGAGCATTGATGATCTTCCCAGCGGCCGCACCACACTCGCCACATGAACGTGCCGCAACAGCTGCGGATATGACTGCGGATGTGACGTCACAGCACATCGTAAAAGCTCCGTGCCGCCGCAGCGAGGCGACAGTACGCCTCGCACCACTGCGCCGAGAACGTCGCCGTGCATATGGGACGAAGAAAATCGTCACTCCCGAGGAAGAGGAAGCGCTGCGCGAAAAGCGCCATGCCGCTACCCAAGCGAGGGTTAGAAGTCTGCGCGTCGACTCCGAGTTTTGACCCGATATTCGGGGTCAGCTAAGTTCGGCTAAGAACCAGCTAAGCCTAACCAAGTTAAGCAAAGGAAAGCAAAGTTAAAGCTGGGGAAGGGCCACCAGCTTCGCTGCTTGCCCAGTCTTCGCACCACTTAGTGTGAAGCTGCCCCTAATTTTTTGACAACAAACTGCGGCATTTAGCCCTCAGCTACGGTGCCTGCGCTGTAATAATGTGTTTGTCTGTTCAACGCGTGCTGCGTGTTCCGTCGCCTACTCCATTTGCCACAGCCACTCGGATTTTGTTGCTTCCCAACAAGTTAGGCGTATCACGAAAGAACTTTGATGCCATTCCCGAGAAACTAGGTGGTCACTGCGGTACGTTTAGCGGCATTGCAGCAAATTGTGGTCTGAAACGTCTGATACAAGGGCGGACAAAATTAGTGAACAAAACAAAATTGAGTAGTCTTGTGCTGCAGTACTGACCATCGCATAATTTATATTTAAAACGGAACTCGCCGCGGTACGTGGCTCAGTCAGCTAAGTAAGGCGTTGCGCCGATGAGCATGATATCCCGGGATCGAATCCCGGCCGCGGCGGCCGCATTTCGATGGAGGCACAATGCCAAAAAAAATGCCCGTTTACTTGCGTTGTAGTGCACGTTAAAGAACCCCAGGTGGTCAACATTGATCCCTCCACTACGGCGTGCCTCATAATCAGAACTGTCTTTGGCACGTAAAACCCGGAAAGAAGTAATTAAAACGGATTACTTCCATCGTTACACAGCTCGCCACTGCATGGTAGTCGGCTCAGCGTACACCTTTATTTCCTTGCTCCAACCGCGGGTAGCGTGCACATTCTCCGGGCTAGATTCGTCCAACGATGATGATAAGTTCTATCGCGTAACAAAAACATGCGACAACCTTTTCTTCGATCACCGTTTCCAAAATATTTTGCTCTGTAAGTCATACCTATTGAAAACTAAACAATAAAGTTGATAAGTTTCGGTTTGCTTGGAACTATAATCAATAGGCTGCTGAAGCGCTAAACACACAAAGAAGGACTAGGAGGGAAGGGGGGGAGCAGACGTAAGAGGCGAAATGTTCACAAGCTTTTCTGCGTCTTTTTTAACATAATATTTTTATTATTACGCTGATAAAACAATGTTTTCCGAGTGGCTTTCCCGTAGTCGGAAAGTGCGTTGAACCTAAAGAAACAACCAAACAAGAAATGCTAACCAAAACAAAAAAAATGTTTTCTGCATAGAAAGAGGTAACGAGACTTATATTTGCAAGAAAACAGGGCAAAGCATGCTTGACAATTGGGAACGATAGCGCCTGATGCCCCACTAATGTTCAAGGTAATCCGCTTCTCAGGAAAATAACCAGACTTTTGCTTGTTAGAAAAAGGTTTACATTTGCAGTCGCAAGTTACTGGAATTACGAGCGAAATGTGAAATTCTCATTCAACTACAATGGCGCTTTGTGAACGTAAAATCATGTGCATGAGCCGTGCGATCGTGCTTCATTTCCAAAGCTGCGCAGGCTCTAATTTGCTGGCTCGGCGCTATCTATTCTATGGCTGAGTCACGAGATCGTGTCCCTGCCCGCGATAGATGGGGTCGTATATGAAAAATAAAAATATACCTAACAACTAAATTCTGAGATTTGAAGTGCCAAAATCACCATACGATTATCAGGCATGTATTCTAGGACACTGGATTAATTTTGACCACCTGGGGTGGGGAAGTGCAGCGCGACTGGTCGCTCGATGCACTTTGCGTGTATTCGCGGCCTTCTTTCACACTCGGAAAAACACTTTTATGTAGCACATACTGAGCAACACAAAGCTATATCGAGAGTATTTCATGCTGCTCTACAATTTTCTCATTGACACTTTGACAAGTAGGACAATACTTCTCGAGTTAGATAATTAATTACAATTAGCTAATTAGATCTCAGTAACGAAAAAAATACTGGCGGCTACTCCACTGCACTGGAAACAATACGCACTAGGTATGCTTCGCGTAACGCCGTTCCTCTTTTTCTTAAATCGTGCTGAGTGATAGCTGGGACACCCTGTATATATATATTAAGGTGAAAATGACTATATGGGTTATTACCATGAAAGCATCGGCTAGTTGGTCACTCATATTTAGGCGGGAAGACACTAACACAGGTGCAGACACACGGAACACGACACAATGCGCTGACTATGAAGTGATGTAATATTGCGTCAGACAGGTATTTAAATATGCTACAACGGATCGTCCAAGTCATACAATAACATAAAAAAAGAGGCAGTGCTTAATCATCCTTAGAGAATGGTTCACGCGCATGGTAAGTACGCCTGGTCTTATACAGGTTAACTCAGCGCAGATAAATATGCAATTTCCTCGTCAGATAGCAATACAGATGGCGCACTGACACATTTCTTAGTCAATATTGATATTTCACGGGCTTCGATTATTTCCCATCCTGCAATGGCGTTGCGCTGCTGAGCTCATTGTCGCGAGTTCGATCCCGGCGGCCACAGCGGCCGCATTCCGATGAAGGCGGTATGAAAAAAAATTGGAGGACGCTTGAGGGCTTCGCCTTCTAGAGTTGAACGCGATAGCGTTAACGGGCCCCTGTTCGCATCGCATTTTTCTTTATGAGTAGGCTTCACTGTAAAACACAACGTGGGAAAGCCAGCTTACAAAGACCAAGCTTACACCGATCCCCCTTAAAGTCTGCTTAAAACCCAAATGCATTGCTTGGAAGACATTTTTACAGGGGCTATATAAGCCGTCTTAGATCACAATGTGAATGCCCTAGGGCCTTTTTATTATTTTATTAATTGTTTGCTGTTGACCCGAGGCGCGCACGTGGCCAAAACGCATTAGGTAGGCTAAGTCCCAATTTGACCTGCCGCAGGGAGCCTACATGCAACGCCGTAAAACAGCGTTCGAATGTAGGCTCCCTAACCTGCCGAGGAGGCGAGCGCCTATCTGGATGGTGTTCTACCCGGCGTGCCGCTGTTTAGGGTAGAAATGCTGGAAAAGGGGTTTGTGTATGACTTTCTTCGTAGCAGAATTATGTTTTCTCGCACATTCAAATTACAATCCGACGCTATCGTGTCTGTAGGTTGTAGTTAAGTCGTACTTTACGATTTTTCTGACGGATCTTACTTTGAGAAATTCAGTTTTTCTTTTCTTTTTTTTTTTTCCACTAACGCCCCTGCGCCACGTGGAGGGCCTGCGTACTCGGGGTGGTTCGGGAAGATTTTCCCCGCCACGGACGCCGGCGCTTACGCCGACGCCGGATTTCCCGCGACACGGGGACCTTAACACTGTCGCGTTAAAACGTTCGTGTACGCGTTTAGGGTGCACCTTAAAGAACCCCGAGAAGCTCCTCTTACGAAGAGCTGCACGCTCTTGCCGCTGAGGCGGCAGTCACTCGTGCTGGTTGACCTTATTCAACATTTTTTTTTTTTTTGCTAGGCTAGCTGGTGAAACATTGCTCAATGGACAACCGGTGCGAAGAAACGCTTTTAAAGTGAAGCTTTAATTTCCCCTTCCTTCGACTTTTACACTGATGCTGTTGCTGTCTGGCACAGCGCGTCGAGAAGTGGTTCAGAGCCGGAGCGCGCGAAAAACTCGTTTGGAACTTTCCATCACGTCGCCACAATGCCCTCTCGACTGCTGTAATTATCCGTGACTCCCGGCAAAAGCATCGCAGAAGCTGCCACGCTTACCGTTGTACCAAGGTGCAGCAGTACAGAAGGGACGTGTATAGAATGGTGGAGAGAAGGTAGGGAGGGAAGGAAGAGAATAAGTAGAACCGACGCAGTCTCGACACGAGTGATCAAAAAACAAACAGCCGTCACTCTTCGCTCGCATAGAGGGGGGGGGAGGGTGGTAGAGGGAAAAGACCGATGTAAGAAGGCAAGGAGACGCTACTACTAGACACGGTATTAGTCGCGCACAAGCTGCATAAATTTAAATTGAAGGTACAGTACCAAACGTTCTTGCTATTTCTGAAAAAATAAACAATGCAAATTTGTCAAGCGGAGAAATTAGTGTGGCGTGCAGACGCAAATGCGCATTAACGCATCGCAGTGTCTAGACGACACTATGATGGTGCGGCCGCCCATCAAATCAACATTTCTGCACCCGCCGCGGTAGTTTTACGGCAATGGTGTTGCTCGACGTTGCCGGTACAATCACGACCACGGCAGCCGCATTTCGATGGGGGTGAAATGCAAAAATACTCGTGTACTTCGATTTAGGTGCACGTTAAAGAATCCCAGGTGGTTAAAAAAAATCTGGAGTCCCCCTGACTACCACGTGGCTCATAATCAGATTGTTTTGGCACGTAAAGTCACAAGAATAATTAACGCTTAACACTTCTGCTACAATGCAATGCGTCGTGTGAGGGAATGACTGCTTATCTCGCAAGCTATGAACAATGGCGCACAACAACGCCACAACCAAACACGCTTCGCTGTGTTTTTATGTGCACTGCGCAGAAAAACGCAAGTGTTGCAAGCAAGGTAACGTTTAACATCAAGCCACCATGCACTCTCGCGTTGCACTAAACGCTGAAGAACTTAAACATTCGCCGTAAGCCTCACCACCAATTACCGTCAATAGACGCAAAAAGTTCGGAAAGCTTCGCTTGCACCGATTTCCCACAGTGTGTGGGATCCACATAAGTTTGTTTTTGTCTATCCTTTTGTGTCTACCGCCTATATCCGGCATTTGGCAATATCTCTTGCGCAGGTAGTTCAAGTAGAAGGGGGTTCCCTCGGCAACATTGGGGGGGGGGGGGGGCTGTCTGGCTCCTCCTGGGAGGGGGGTGTTCGGGGTGTATATAAACCACTGCACCCAATGCACAGTACACGGGCATTTTTTGCATTTTGCCCCCATCGAAACGCGGCGGCGATTCGACCCCGTACTCTCGGTCTTAGCAGGGCAACGCCTAAACCACTACGCCACCTCGGCGGGTATGGGTTGGCATGGGCGCTATGCATGGGAGATTTCCTCTAGGCCTGATTATATTAGGCCTATGGGCGCACAGGATATTCCCAGCGACTATCGACTATTTTATATTAGATTCATGGGCGCCGCCATATTGGGCTGTTACACAAACAATTTCTAAGTTTTATGAGAAGCGATGTCACGTAACATGGTCATGAAACGTTGAACGCATTTGTACAACTGTTTTCATGCTTGCGAATCGTCTGTTGTAACGTACGTTTAGTTGGTAAAGACAGAAAACAGCAGCGTTAACAGCTCAAGATGGAGGCACCTTCTACCATAATATACCCTTCGGGGAGCTGAGTGAGTTAACGTGCGTTTTACTATCTGGATGGTGTTTCAGCCTAATTGGCCAAGGAGGAATGTCATTCGGGATGAGGACTTTAAATCGGGAGTTGCCGTGCCTTCCGCGTCGGCAACGTTTGTTGGCGTAGCCTCCGGGCGTTGCCAGCCGCGCCGACCAACCCAGCTAACGCGGCGGGACCATATATTTACTGCACATCTCAGCAACGCACATGTGGCTATTGTACTTATTGATCTGGTGCATGTAGATGCGTAGCCACATCGCTTTTTCGTATAGCTCACGGGCTTTCTTTCTTTGAAAAAATAAATAGGCTATGTGTATCTGGCTAGAAATATCTATTTTGGATATCACTTACGATTCTTGAGAAGTCTCGAAGTGACATCTTAGAACAACAAAAACAACATTCAAAACTTAATTGCTTTAAGTTGACTAATAGAATGTCATGAACTAAAAAAAAAGTAACTGGTGAATTGTCAAGAAAACTCTGAACAATATGCACTTGATCAGGCTCGCGTTTTTTTTCGAAAGATTAATGCAATATAACTGGGACACCCAGAATACTATATCCTCCTCATCATGATCATCATCAACATCATCGGCCTATATTTATGCCCACTACAGGACAAAGGCCTCTCCCAGCGATCTCCGGTTTCTCCTGTCTTGCGCTAGCTGATTCTCACTTGCGCTTGCAAATATCATAATTTCATCGCCCCTCCTAACATTCTGCTGTCCTCTACCACGCTTTCGAAGCTATGATAGCAACTATCCTTATAGAAAAGAATCCTTGTTCACTGAAGTGTCACCAACAAGAGAGGGATAAAAAAAAATCACGGCCGATTACGATACTCCCTAATGCGAATTTGAGCGCAGCCCAATACGTGTTTTCATTTCCCCACATTATAGTACGCTATAGCCATATGTGGGCTGGCGCGGACAATCGGTCCCGTGCCGCACGTTGCAAACAGAGCCAAGTGTGGCGCAACTGCCTCGCTAATCTGAAGATCGCGAGAGCCAGCGCGCAGGGCCAGTGCGCGGGTGACGCGTGGGCGCGATTCGCAGAAACCGCCGGCGGCGCACCTCCCAGACAACGCGCGCTACTATTTTAGCGCGTAGCCGTCGTCGCCGCACTACGATTTTCTTCTCACGCTTTCACCATACCCTCCTCTCCACTCTACGCCGAGGGCAGCGACGCCGACGCTTGCTGCAGGAAAGGGTGCCTAAGAGCGGCCCTCTAAAGGAAAGCGTACGAAAATAAGAGAAGCACATTCGCGACGGGAGTGCAGCCTGTAGAGAGTATGCCACCACTCTCCTTTATTTTCACATGTCGCCATTGTTCGCGCCAGATGTACGGTACGAGGCTATCTGCCACACGCTCGCATGTTCGCTTTCATAAAGGTGACGGCTGTACAGTATCCCCCTCCCCCCCTCTTTTGTGCGTCTTGTACTTCTTCCTCGCGTTTCCTCTTGTACGTGTTTGGTCCCAGTATATATACTGAGTACGGGCCTATGGGTGCTGAAGTATGACACGTACTTTAGTGTACGTTTTTCACGTTGGGCATACCACGTACGTATACGTAACCAATGACATTTTGTCTTGTGGTAGGCACGTAGCCGTCCCTAGAGGGTGTTAAGCCGGAACCGCATGGCGCGGATGGTGGGACGCGCGCGTCATTTTGCCGCATGCCCAGCAGGATCCATCACGAAATCGCGCCGCCGCGCGCTTCTACTCGGAGTAGAAAAAAAAAAAAAACGCTTTGCGCGACGCGTCGCGTGCGCGTCCGCCAATCAGAGTTCAGAGTGCACTCACATGGCATTTTTGTTTTAGGGGCGAAGCTCCTTAGGGTTTGGGTCGTTCTCTCCTCTGTAGTAGTAGTAGTAGTAGTAGTAGTAGTAGTAGTAGTAGTAGTAGTAGTAGTTGTAGTAGTAGTAGTAGTAGTAGTAGTATGTAGCCACCTCTAGTTTATGAATTGCTCAATGATGGCGTTGTGTGTCCTTAGCCACCTGTAGTTTTATGAAGTGTTCACTAGATGGCGTTCCACTTCCGGTTCCACTTGCGGTTCCGGTTCCACTTTGCGCGTGTTCGGTGCGAACGCGCCCAAAACGCCGACGGCGTCGACAATAGTTCTGCGCGTTGCTGGTGCTGCTGCATGTCCAAGTTTATACAGCTGATAAAACTACCTTGAGTCGACCCCATGGCTGCTTCGCATACTACTCGGGGTCCCCCCACGGGAAGATGGTGTAATTTTCTCTCTCGTGCCCGACGCGCGCTCTCTTTAACTCTCGTCCGTAGCTGTAGTTTACCCGAATGATCCCCCGGTGCTTCGCCCACTCATCATCATTCACTTCGTGGATATGCTGTGTTTTTTTCGGTCTTGCCACTGGATGGCCCTGCTCTCTGCGCATCTCGGCGAAACTACAGCGGAACCTCTTTGGCGGGCGGACGGACGGACGGACGGACGGACGGACGGACGGACGCACGGACGGACGGACGCACGGACGGACGGACGGACGGACGGACGGACGGACGGACGGACGGACGGACGGACGGACGGACGGACGGACCGACCGACCGACCGACCGACCGACCGACCGACCGACCGACCGACCGACCGACCGACCGACCGACGACGACCGACCGACCGACCGACCGACCGACCGACCGACCGACCGACCGACCGACCGACGACCGACCGACCGACCGACCGACCGACCGACCGACCGACCGACCGACCGACCGACCGACCGACCGACCGACCGACCGACCGACCGACCGACCGACCGACCGACCGACCGACCGACCGACCGACCGACCGACCGACCGACCGACCGACCGACCGACCGACCGACCGACCGACCGACCGACCGACCGACCGACCGACCGACCGACCGACCGACCGACCGACCGACCGACCGACCGACCGACCGACCGACCGCCGACCGACCGACCGACCGACCGACCGACCGACCGACCGACCGACCGACCGACCGACCGACCGACCGACCGACCGACCGACCGACCGACCGACCGACCGACCGACCGACCGACCGACCGACCGACCGACCGACCGACCGACCGACCGACCGACCGACCGACCGACCGACCGACCGACCGACCGACCGACCGACCGACCGACCGACCGACCGACCGACCGACCGACCGACCGACCGACCGACCGACCGACCGACCGACCGACCGACCGACCGACCGACCGACCGACCGACCGACCGACCGACCGACCGACCGACCGACAACTTTATTAAGGTCCTGAGGAGCCAGCCATTGGAGCCCCAGAGAGGCCCCTGGCTAGCTTTTGGCTATTCCCAGGTTGGAGCCGGGAGGCCATGCCTCTCTGCTCTCTCACGGGCCCTCTGGACAGCCTTGTACTGGTCTTCCTGTTTAGTGCTCGTGATGGCCTTCTCCCACTCGCTGTTGTTGAAGTCGTGTAACACAGGACACTGCCAGAGCATGTGGGCTAAAGTACAGAATTCTTCCCCGCAATCCTGACAATGAGGATCTATCTCTGTGTGTAGTCTACTCAGGAAGCCTCTCGATGGGTACGAACCCGTCTGAAGCATCCTGAGCGTACGGGACTGTGCTATATTCAATTTGGGATGGGGACGGGGAAACGTCGCCGCTCCCCTTTGTAATGTGCCGTAATTTCATGGAACGTAAGTAGAGGGTCACTATGGCCAATAGTCTCCGAACTCGCAGAGGCGGAACTTGGCGGAACTTTTTTTTTTACTCGGCAGAACTGGCGCGCGCGTCGAATAAAACACGTGCTACACGTCTTCGTTCGCGCATCGTATTCACCAAAAATGGACAAAGCTACCTTCAACGAGGCCCTAAATAGTAGCAATCGCATCCTCTGCTCGGTAATAAGCCGCCAACACTCCATTTTCCACGTGAAGCTAAACAAGCAGCGGCCGCTCAGCATGCGGAAGGTACATAGCCGCAGTTTCGCACACGATCTTGCTGTTTGAAATGAAGCTTGATAAATGAACTTTGTAAAACATGCCGCTATCTAATTGCACAAATATTACCTTTATTGTAGTGTTCTGTAATTTTAAGGGCATATTATATATGCGGTAACAGAGACAATTCATGCCGTTGGGAGTTATGTTGTCTGCCAACCCGCGCCATTTTTTCGTGCGGGTGCTCGCGCTTCGGCGGCAACGCGCGCGTTCGCCGCGCGTCGCTTTCTCGCTCGCGAAAAACGCGCCATGCGGTTCCAGCTTTATACTGACGCATGGGCAGCTCTGAACCAATGCGCATAATGTTTGCGCGGACAATGATCGTTACGACGCCGCATCTATCAGCCGTATAGTCAAGCCAAGGAGGTGTTCGTCAAGCGCACACACAATGGGCTTAAACTGCGCATTTCCCCCCTGTATTGGGAAAGGGTTCAATACCGGGCCACGGTCGGCCCGGTATTGCAGTATCTCTGGGAATGACCCGCATTTGTTGGCCACATACGGAGGGACAGAATTTTCGTACTCACTCCACGTGGAAAGTTACGCATTAAAAATAAATGAAGCAGTGTGTCTCTTTCATCGCGTCTACGTAGAATGTCGCGACGTAAGTGGTATTTCCTTGTGACAAATGGCTAGACGTGAGAGTTCGAAACGAAATGTGTCAGTTCAAGCCGCAAAACGCACAATTTGAATGCGCATAGAAGAACTTTATGTGGGCCTAGTTGGTGCATACTTGATAAACTTTTGGAGCGCAAACAAGAGACAAGGCACAAAAGGAAGGTCAAACACAGGACAGGCGCTATCTCGATTGTTCATCTATAGCACGAACACGAGCCATGAGAAAGCGGCTCATCTGGGTGCCGGGTCACCAGGGAGTAGCCAGAAACGAGTTAGCACACAACTCGGCCCAAGCCTTCCTTCCCCGGCTCTGTCTACCGACCCCACAGACCGCGGCATTCAGTTACCAACACCCATTACAACATACGCAGATATACTGCGCAGATATCGCCTGCGTAGACAAACTCTACCTCATCCCGCTAAGGGACTTACTAAAGCAGAAGAGACTCGTCTGCACAGGCTCCAAACTATGTCGTACGGCAACCCGGCCGTGCTGGCCAAAGTAGATCCCGAACATTTTAACGCTACCTGTAAATTTTGTGGTGGTCGGGCTGACCTGTACCACATGGTTTAGTCGGGCCAAGCAAACAGCAGCATAAAGGAAATTACGCAGCCGACGTGGGAGGGGTGGGAGGCGGCCTTGTCCAGCCCGGCTCTCGAGGAACAACGGAGCCTCGTGGAGCGGGCGTGGGTGGCTTGCTTGAAAAAAGCAAAAAGAGAGGTGGAGCCCTTAGGGGGTTTCGCAATGGGTGGAGTCCCTATTCTGGGACCCCATTGGTACCAGCCGCCAGCTTAGCCCTCCGAACCAAGGCCTTTTAGGCCTTAAGGTCTGAGCAACCACGCAGGGCCGCCTCCCACTCCTCTCGGGTTGGGTTAGGGTTGGGGGAAGAGCTGAGTTGAG
This sequence comes from Dermacentor silvarum, assembly GCF_013339745.2. Classification (NCBI taxonomy): domain Eukaryota; kingdom Metazoa; phylum Arthropoda; class Arachnida; order Ixodida; family Ixodidae; genus Dermacentor; species Dermacentor silvarum. The sequence continues at coordinate 56,596,827 of NC_051155.1, forward strand.
CTGGCAAGCCCAAACCATGTGGCAGGTGTCAGCCACCTCCCCACAGTATCGGCACTTTCCAGTGAAGGAAGAATCGAAATATTTTAAGATTGCCGGGCACAATAAAGTGTTAGTGAAAAGTCGGAACAAAATGCGTTCATCAGCCTTGACCAGCCCCTTTGCAGGAGTTGGCTATTGGCGGTGCCTGTCCTTGTAATAGGTCGCGATGTCTTTAAAAATAAGAAGATAGCCGCCTTCGGCTTCCAGATACTCAGGTTCTAAGTGGGACACCCGGTGGATGAGTGCTCGGGCCGCCGTGTTTGCAGCTTCATTCCCTATTAGGCCCTGGTGGCCCGGAGACCAGACTAGGCGACGAGGGGTAGGGTCGATTCCCCCGTTGCTATAGTTCTGAAATATTCGTTCAGCTAGCGGGGTGACCCAACCAGCTTCATAATTTTGACATGGCCCACGCGAGTCGGTTATGATATATTGAAATCGGGGATCAGAGGCAGCTAGGGCGATAGCTACTTCTTCAGCTTGCGTTGAGCCCGGGGCTTTGAAAGTGAGCCCATCTACTTGCTTTTCCTCGTGTATGACCGCTGCCGTATACCACCCCCTACGACATGGACCGGCCACATCCACGTAGAAGACTCCGTGTTTGTTGCCATAGGGGCGTTGCAAGGCGTCCGCTCTCGCCTGGCGACGACCACTATGGTCTTCCCTATCCATTTTTGTGGGGAGGGGTCGAACTCTGACGGCGCGTCTCCAAGCTCGGGCACTCGGACCCGCTCCTGAATATGAAAGTCATGTTTCAAGTGGAGCCGATCAAGCAAATGCCGTCTCGACTTTGTTTGAGCTAGACTTGTATATTGGTTGATGAGGTGGGCTTCCTTGAGCTCCTGAAAGGTGTTCACCACTCCCAAAGCGAGAAGTCTCGCGTTAGAAGTTGTGACAGGGAGGTCAAGGGCCCTCTTAATCACTTTGCGGAGGATAACATCGACTTTGTCTTCATCATGCTTCTGCAGATGGAGATAGGGGACCGAATATAGAATTCCGCTGGTTACGAATGCATGAGCTAGCCACACAGCGTACTTGCTTCGTAATACCCCTCTCTTGTTGGACACACGTCGGACCATTCGGCCCACTTGGTCCCCAACCTTGCGGAGCTTTTCTAATGTTGTGTCGACTCTTCTTTGATTGTGAATAAAGAGTCCGAGAATTCGGATCTCCTTGGCCTCGTGTATGGGACCACCAGCCAAAGAGAGGCGTATTTCTGTGGTGTCCTTAGGCGATGGTCTAAGGTGAACAAATTCTGATTTGTTTGGTGCACACTGGAGGCCGCAGCGCTCTGTGTATCGATCCACTACGTGAGCGGCTGCTTGCAGGCATTCCTCTATGTGCCCTGTATTTCTCTCTGTGGCCCAGATAGTGATAGCGTCGGCGTACAGTGCGTGCCGCACGCCTTCGATACCCTGTAGCTGGGCCAGGAGATGTACCATCGCAAGGTTAAAGAGTAGAGGGGAAAGTACAGCGCCTTGTGGCGTCCCCCTAGTACCCCATTTCGTAAGGTCCACATTCAGTGTCTTGGATTCTGACGAGTGCGGCTCGATCCGTCAAGAAATTCTTGATATAGGTGAATGTGTTTGTGCCACAGTGGTTTTCGCTCAGGTGTGCTAAGATAGTGCCGTGTTTAATGTTGCCGAAAGCTCCCTTCAGATCTAAGGCCAGGACAACCTTGTCGTTGTGAGGGTGCTCCGTCGGTTGTAGTATGTCATGATTGAGTTGTAATAATATGTCTTGTGCCGACTTGTGTGGGCGGAAGCCGAACATGGCGTCTGCAAAAGTGTTACGATTTTCCAAATATTCGGAGAGCCTATCTCGCACCATCGCCTCCATTAGCTTGCCCACACACGATGTGAGCGAGATAGGTCTCAGGTTGTCCGCATTAATTTCCTTCCCTGCTTTAGGAATGAAAGTGACAAGTGACGTTCTTCAATCGAGGGGAAGGGAGTCTCCCCTTTCCATATCGCATTAATGTAGTTAAGAAGGGCTTCATACGCGCGATCGGGGAGGTTGGCCAGCAGTTTCACTGTGACCTTGTCCCGACCGGGCGCAGTGCCTCTCTTCATTATGGGTAAGGCCGCCTTGAGGTCGTAGAGTTGGAACGGCTGATCCATCTCTGGATTATCTCTGCCTGCATAGAGATATTCTTGACCTCGAGGGTCCTGTCTGGTGCAGAGATACTTGTCCCTTAAAGTCTCTGCCAGCTGTGCTCTTGTGCCCTGAAAATTGTGTAAAGCGCGTTGTAAGTGTTTCTGTGTTTCTCCTCGTGATTGAGCGGGATCGATCAAGCAGCGGAAGAGCTTCCATGTATTCTTCCCCGACATCTATCGGGCTGCCGTGTTGCATCGCTCTATCCAGTTGGAATCGGCTAACTGAGAGGCATACTCGGCAGCCTGCTGGGTCAGATCTGTTATACGTCTTTTCAGCATTCTGTTGTGTTTTTGTCGTTTCCATCGTTTCGTAAGACTGCGACGAGCTTCCCAGAGATGGAGTAAATGATCATCCACCGCTGGGCAGTCCTCCGCAGTCTGTATGCAAGTCTCGTGTTTATGTAGTGTTGTCATGAGATTTTGAGCCCAAGAGCTGTAGCCATCTTCAAGAGGACTGGTCTGCGGCAGGGACTTACGGAAAGCAGTCCAGTCCGGCAGTTTGACCTGAGTTAGTGGTCTTTTTAGGGGCCGGGTATGAATTAAAGTATTAAGGATGCAGTGATCGCTTCCTAGCGTGCCTTCGGTGTTGTACCACTCAACGTGTTGTATGTGTTTGGAAAGCGTGAGATTGGGACAAGTGTCCCGTGTCACGGAGTTTCCTAGACGTGTTGGCTGTGCTGGGTCGGTCTGGAGGGTTATACCTAGCGTGGAGATGAGCTCCGCTAGCTTCCTGCCGCGCACCTCCTCCTTTTTGTAACCCCATACCCTACTGGGAGCATTGAAGTCGCCCACAATGAGTAAGGGGTCTCGACCCGCTATCTTCAGTGCCCGGCTGAAGATGTCTGCAAAAGTTATCTATTTTACTTCGGCGGACAATATATGTTAAGGATATGTACTTGTGGGTCAGAGCGTCGCAGGGGTAACACTGTAACTATGGTGTACGAATATGTTATCTGTAGGTCGAGGTGTACTTCTTGTGCTGTGTACGCTTTGTGTACAAGGATGCAAGTAGATGGATCTCGCTGGAATGTATTGTACCCTGAAATTTTAGCTGAGGCCCTGGGTTCAGGCAGAGCCACGATGGGTGTTAGAAATTGCAGTGTTTAAGTAGAGACGAAAATTACCGAGCTTAGCAGGATTCTTAAAGCCCCTACAATTCCACTGTACGATCGACAGTGGTTTCTGTCTTGATTTGGCACGCCTTTGTCTAGTTCCCTGCGCCATGATTAGCACTAGTAGAAGCTGGCTGGCTCACCGCTGTTTGAAGGGCAGTAACGAGTGGGACGGCTTCGGTATCATCCTCCTCAATATTGCCGCAAACTTTGGAGGGGCAGCCCAGCTCCTTTACGGGTCCAGCCCGCCTAAACAATTTGGGACTAGCCTGAATCCAGGACTTTATGTTTTGGGTCACCGCAGCGGTGATTTGCTGAGGCGTAGTCACCAGCTGTTGCATTTGTGCCTGCATGATCTGAGCGATCATTGTTGGCAGCTGGTGCCATCTGGTCGGCGACACTTTTCTCGAGAGCCGTCATGCGGCTTTCCAAGTTACTGTTTAGGAGGCCATATGTCACCGGTCTCATGCCTGAGCACAATAAGACCGATTCGTCACCACTATCCAGAGTTCCTGGAAAAGGCGGTTCTGCCCTAACGTTTTGGAGTGCAATAAATTTCTGTTCTAGCTGTTCATTTTGAGTTCAGAGAAAGGCTATTTCCTTCTTCAGCTCAAGTTCTAGGGGCGAGGGGGAGGAAGATCTCCGACCAGTTGCTCAACTTGGATGTTATGACCGCTTTGCTGTTGCCAAGTGGCGGGAAGTATCCTTCCTGGAAAGCTGGCGGCTTGGCACTTTGCCCGGATATCTTCCTGTTCTTAATCTCCTTAGAAGATGACGTCTTGTTTCCGGCGGAATTTTCCCTTGCAGTCTTGTTTCCGGTAGCAGGCCCGGTGGCTTTTCCGGACTTGCCCGATGACGCACCTCCGTTGTCGGTAGGCTTGCTCGTCTTGTTGCTAGGGGCCCCTTGTTGCTGAGTTCGTGGACGTTGAAGTCGGCGGAATTTTCCCTTGCAGTCTGCTGAGCCGGTGAGGTGGGCCTCCCCACAGACCATGCACGAAGGGGTACACTCGTGTTCAGCTAGGCCCTGCTCAGGAGGCGCCTACTCTCTGGCCACAAGTAGCCACACCTTGCCACATCCGGATGCAGTACATATAGGGGCAATACATATCCGGTGACCGATGGTTCCACAGTGGTAGCAGGCTGGGACGGTCCTCTTATATTCTCTAACAACTGCGCATTCACACTTGCAGTGTACGTAGCGGGGCACTCTCCGGCCCACGAAAGTGAGCACCGCCACATTAGATGTTCCAAGCCAAGGTGTAAGAAGAACCGTGTTCCAAGCTTTCGCACGAAGGCCAGATCACCCTCGCGCCACACCACCTTGCCTTTAAGTGATGTCGTTGTCTCGTCCGCCCGCACGGTGATGACACCTCGACGCACTTCTCCGTTGAGTTTGACATGGCCCCGGAGAGGAACGGAGCCAGATCCCACGTTGAGGTTGAAATCAGCGAGCCAGTTTATGTTGCGTCCCGCAGACAATCACGTTCTGCGTCCATACTGGCCAGACGTTGAGGGTTGTGCCAGCTTCGCCGCCAACGTACTGGGCAATGGCCGCGCGCAGATCTCCAGTCTGGAATACCGTTTTCAGGTGCAGAGTTTCACGAGGCTTTAACACCACGATGATAGTCATCTGCGCTCATCTTGGGACTGTCGCGTGGGCGCCACGTAGCCGTCTTGCTCCTCGGCTAGTGCAGCGCGAGCACTGCCGTAGGAGACGAGGCCGCTGGGGTTCCCGGCAGCCGGCTTTGACATCAGCGGCGCAGCTGGGACGCCAGCCCTTCGATGCCATCTTGCGCTGGGCAGCTTTCCGTCGTAGATTCACGAGCTGGAAAAGGCCTTCATCTTCTGTATTTGAGAGTCCATTTTCGGTGGTAGCAGCCTGTTGCACATCAACTTGAGTCCAGGCCACGGCGACTGGGTCGTAGCCGCGCTGGGTAGCGGCCGCCATCGTACGAGTCTTCGGAGAAGGCCCCACACCGCCGGAGTCGACGCTAACCTTAACGCGGGTTAGCATTCCGCGGCGTGGCGAAAAGACAAGTTGGGCGAAAAATGCCCAAATCTTGGTCCACCTGCGTCGGACTGGTATCCACAGGTTCCTCTTTGTTAGGAAGAAGGTCGCGACACTTTCAGAAGGGTTACATCGAAATTTCCGCGGTTCTTGGCAAATATTGCCGGAGCCGAAGCGCAGCACGTCCGATCCCACCGCGCGCTAGCAGCGTCCTGTGGCGCGGATGGCAGCCCTGTCCAACGGAGTCCCGGAATAGGGACATGCCCGACCCTCTCCAGCAATAACTGATAGAACATATAACTTTCAATAAATGTTTTATTCATTCATTCATTCGATTGTTCATAGGGGCCGCAGACATCAGCAGCATATATTATCTGTTATTAATTGCTTTAATCTTTGCGCTTTCCATGAAAAATCTACAAAATCGACCCCCCGAACGAAGCCAGGTTGCACCTACTAAAATTACGAAATTAACTTCTAGAAAATGAACTTAACGGACCAATTTACGATTCCATCGCATGGGCTTCTTTTCGACCATGAAACTGTTATATTGATCGAATGTTTCATCTTTTCCTCAAGGCCATCTTGCCTCTAATTTATCACAGAAGATGCATTGCGCGAAGACGCGTTTGTGATTGGTAGAGCGGCTGCCGCCCGTGCGGAAGCCCAGCGCAGGTGGTGAGATGCTTTGTTCTTCCAGTTTGAATTGCAGGCTAAGAAATGCAAACTAATTAGGTTTTAGAGCTACGCTGTTAAGAGGAGCTCCTATCCGAATACATAGGGTCGGAAAGATCATTCTGCTCGTGAAGAACTCGCAGATTTTGACAAGGTTGTTGCTTTTAAGAGGAAAAGTTAACATCTACACTCAGTTTCAGACACCAGGTGCAACGCCGTGGAAGCAACCGCAGAAAGTTCGGTCCCGAAAATTTATCGGAAGCGAAAAATGGGTGAGTAGGTATGGAGGCATGGCTAAATCGGAGCGCGAAGTACTCGGACAAACGTAAAGGCACGAAAAGAGACAAGTCTTGTCTCTTTTCGTGCCTTTACGTGTGACCGAGTAGTTCGCGCTCCGATTTAGTCATGCCCGAAAATTTGTTACTTCGCGCCTGGCCTCAATTCTTGGCTGCGCGCCAACGGCGTTTGCTCACCCGAGCATGCACGTGCGGCTGTCGCGACAGGCTGGTAAAAAAAAAGTAAGCGGGAAAGAAAAACAACGAAAAACAAAATTATCGAAAACAACGCATTAGGAGCCGTCTACAATACGTTGTTTGTCTCTAATGATTCAAACATATTCAATACAACGCCCATAGGAAGAACAGTTTCGCAAAATTGCTCATAATCGGCAAACATTTTGAGGGCGTCTTGTCTTTACCATTTGGCTAAGAGAAAGTTTACATTGCTTTTACATTGCTTGAGTAAGATGAGTTCAAATCCGAACTGATGATAGTGGTCCTCTTTTATGGCTCGTACCGTACGGGCCATGAAAGAGGACCACTATCATCATCAGTTCAGATTCGAACTCATCTTACTCAAGCACTGTGCTTTTTGGGGTGGGGTGCTCTAGGCACCACGCGATCGCACAGCAGCAGTGCTGAGCAATTTATGCTAGTTTTTTTGCTCTACACAGGCTCCGAGATGGGTACAGCCTGTGCATGTATTTGGAGGCCACAAACTGTATAGTGGACGAGGATGACATTGTGTGCATCGCGCAGGAATTGTTCTTGACAAGATGGCTGTGCATTGGCGTGCAGTTCTTCGTTGTCGTGCTCGTGAAAACACCATGACAACAGGATGAACCAAATTCGTCGTCATTTTGTGCTGACACTGTTGCGTCTCGCCTCTGTTGAAATTCAATTCTTCTGTTGCCCGCACTAAACACTCCGTTAATGCGCTTCCCCTTGATGTCCGGTGCCCAACATTGTCACTCATTTAACACTTACATTCGAACGTCGGGTCGTCCGTTTCTCACCTGAGCGCGAAGGAAACCGAGGTCTTAATATTCTGGGAACCAAGTTGACCAGAGTTTCCCAGTGTCGTGATACAGGGGGGTGCCGCTATCGTATACTAATCGATAGAGTGTACCACTACACTGCGTCGTGGCCTACCTGCCCCTGCTTTCCCATGGACCGACAATTTCACCCTTCTTTTTTTAACGCTCCATGTCGCACTATTATTACTTAGTGGTTTGACATCTCTAATTTCCTATAATTTTCAGAATGCGGTAATCGCAGTTTCGTGCTATGCTTGTATGCAAACCTTCGTGATTCTTCCTACCGCCCCCCCCCCCCTCCTCCCCTTCCAGGCTTCTTTAGCTGAACACTGGCAGGATATTTTCTACGTTAAACTGAACTGACCACTAAGATACAAAATTTTCGGAGGCTTTCTTGTTTATTTCACAAATACGTTCCCACACTTCTAAAAAGTTGGAATTCTAGACGAAGTCGTAGCTGTTAAATAGCGATGGGACCTCGTAGACGGTTGTGTCCATCAAGGCGCCTGTAAGAAACGAAGGTGTAGCATCAGTGAAGCAATGTAACGTTCTAATGAAGTTACATGAATTTTTCATAAACTAAAGTCGAGCGGGATGTCTGGTGCACACACTGCAGTTCTTGATGGCAACTGCGATGTTTTATTATTATGTTTTATTACGTCCAATCTTTCGGTTACTTTAGATGCTGTTGTGGTTCGAACCACCATAACAGATCATTACCCTGCTTTCATGCGTTTAAAGCTTTCTCTAAGTAAAAGTGATGTACAGTTTACTAAAAGAATTCAATTCCTCCTCTTTTGTAGAGTTTGTTGCTGATTCAGATTGGGCATCTTTATGTGGATGGACGACCCTAAAATTGCTTTTGGCAAATTTTCCAATATTATTTCTGACGTACTTGCTATGTCAAAAACTGTAGTTTTCGGCTCCTAGAAATCCGTGGATGACGTCAAATCTTAGCTGCTCAAAAAAGCAGGACAATCTTTATAAGAAAACTAAATGACAACCATTTAATGTTAGTTTACGTGACATTACAAAACCTATTCTAATATTCTTAGTAGAATTCTTAGCAATGCTAAAATGAGCTACTACGATTGTGAAAAAAACTGGAAATAATATTAAAAAGCAATGAAAAGTTATTAACAATCTTTTAGGTAAGTCTTCCAATCTTGATATAAATACTATTCACTATGAAGGTCACATACGATAATCCTGCTGATATTGCGAATCTATTCAATGATTCGTTCGGTATTAGCAATCCAGATCTTTACGTTTCTTGTAGTCATCTATATCAAAGAGCACCCCAGAGATTCTATCTTTTCCTTGTTTCATCTGAGGAAGGGTATATTATAATACACAACCTCAAAAATACAAGTCCTGGATTGGATAACTTTAATTCTGTACATAAGAAACTGATAGCGCATATTGTTTGTGAACCTCTCACGCCGATTATTAATCCTATGTTCAAGACAGGCATGTTTCCCACAAGTTTAAAAAATCGAAAGTCATACCTGTTTTGAAAATAAGCTGATAAATTTCTTGCCTCAAACTATCGTCCCATCGCTATTCTATCATTTTTAGTAAACTTATATAGAAGACACTAGTAATTCGGTTAACGAGTTACCTATCAAAGCTCATCATTTTATCGCCTTATCAGTTCGGGTTCATGCCATGCTTTTCTACTGAATTATCTCTAGTTTCCCTAACAGATCAAATAAGGGTGGCCATTGACAGCGGTAACCTGGTTGGAGCATTATTTGTAAATCTGTCTAAAGCTTTCGATTCAATTATTCAAGTTATTTTATGAGCAATACTGAATTACCTTGGTATCACTGGTCCCCACTTACAACTAATACGCAGTTATCTTCTTGATAGAGAAGAAGTTGTTTGTATTTCCGGAATTGCCTCCCGACCAAAACTAATTAATACCGATGCCCCGCAAGGGTCAATCCTGGTTCGTATTTTGTTCTTGATTTACATAAAGGACCTGCCATAGTGCCTTGAATACTCGTAATGTTTGCTTTATGCACATGACACTACTGCTTATTGTTCTTACACATACATCAATGATTTAATGAGGAGACTTAACAGGGATGCTGCTAATGTTGTAAGCTGGTTTCATAAAAAAATTATAAAAAATGAATTTTTTTCCTGCGCACCAAAGCGTCCTACAACTATCCCATCGGTATTACTCGAGTCAATGAAAATACATAGTTCTAATGAAACTGTTTTCCTGAGTGTAGAACTAGGTAAACACTTAAAATTTGACAAACATGCTAACTTCGTCACAAAAAATGTGGTGTATGTTATAAGGGTTCTAATAATAAAAGCTCGTTCGTTTCGTACTACAGATGCTCTCATGACCATTTATTATGCGTTCATTCAAAGCCTTATCAATTACTGTATTTCAACATGGGGCAATACATACCCTACCCGTTACGCTCCTTCACAGAATGTTTAAAATCAGGCCACAGGAATTATACCATTGAGCAGCCTTTCATGCAATGTTTCGCCATTACTACGCTGTCATAACATGTTGTCAGTTACCAAATTTAACAAGCATTCCCTTAGTAATCTTGCACACGGATATGTTTTTGTTAAACTTCCTATACTTGTAATTAGCAGCTGTCAGTTTCCCATTCATAGCTCGACGAGTTTTGCAACGCAAGACAACTTGTTACCTATGCTTAAAACCAACTATTGTAAATTCCCATCTACATTTGCTGCCACTTACTTCTGGAACTCTGCGCCAAGCATTAAGAATATAACGAATATGATGGATTTCAAATCTAATCTACGCTCATTTCTCCTTCCATTGCAATTTTTATTGCATTTTATCTTTTTACTTGTCTCTCCGTATTTTTTCTCTGTCATTTTTCTTCCTTTTCGCAAATTACATAGACACACTGTTTATATAGTTTCGCACACGTCCTAAATTGCAATGTATTTTTTAGTGTTCTTGTTATGTGTTGTAAGGAGGTCCCCCATCGGTCTTTGACCCTGGGACCTCCTTATGTATGTACCTCTTATCGTGTGTACGTATATATTGTTATATTAATAAAGCTTCACTTATTTATTTATCGATTGATTGATGGCGTTTGCTGTTGGACGCTAATGTTTTTCACAAGATTGTCACAGATATCGATTAGTCGCTCGGTACAAGACGTGCGATTAGTGTGTTCGAAAATTCTTTCATGTTCTTGTGAATTATACAGCGAAGGAGTCTTGCCTAATCAGACTGCGCTCTGGACGCAAATTCTGTTTTAGTACATACTGGAATGTAAGCGAGCGACTATATTGGCGGGCATACTAGCCTGCGATACTAGTTTAAATAGCGGACGGACTGAACCCGCGATGATTTGACGACCGACAGCCGTACCCGCTGCTATCGTTGTGATTTGAGCGTGTTATTTTTTTTCTGGTCCCGAATTAGCCCAATAGAGAGTTAAAGCCTTAACGCGCAGTTTTGGCATTGTCTGGTTCTTCACGGCCGCTGCAGCGTGATAATAGTGTGTGTAACGAAGGAGTCCAGAAAAACATTTTGTGCATTTTATTAGGTTTGCTTATATTGAAGCGAGGTCACGCGGTAACTGGACCTCTCTGTAACAGACTTCAGCCGGTGTTCACAAAAGCCGGACTACATAAGACGGTTAGACCGAGTGATACGCCAAAGCAAAAAAATTTACACAAGTCATCCGCAGCACAAAATCCTGCAATATTCCCATAAACAGGAAAAGAAACATTGACCCTCTCCCGGAGTAAAGCTTTAGGCGACATCTGTGCCTTGGCACTCTCAATTCGCTCCTTCAAGGTTCCCATTTCTTTTTCGCTTCGTCCCCAGGTGGTATTCGCCAGGAGTAGATGTTTGTGTTATAAAACGTTTTCATCCATATTGTGGAACTTGTACTTTACCGGCGGTGCAGGCGGTCAAGAAGCAGGCAATGGAACCGGCGACCAGTGCACGTCCGGCGACACGGGCGCAGTCCGGCAGCCGTTCGGGCGCCAGTGCAGCGAACACGCCCACCTGGACGCCCAGAGCAGCGAGGCTCGAGAAGCCGCAGAGGGCGTGCGTGCAGAGCAGCTGCGCCCGCGGAGAGAGCAGGCCATTGCGTGCCATCGTGCCCATCTCGCTGTGGGCGAACACCTCGTTCAGCACCGTCTTGAGGCCCACCAAGGAGGCAACGCGTGAGGACTCGTCCACGCTCAGGCCCATGACCAGTGCCAGGGGCACGAACAGTCGGCCCACGAGCCACTGCGTTTTAATGCGACGGTTTTTAAAGGGATAGTGCAGCTACATTGCATGTGCAAGCGTCGCCATCCACCCATACCCGCAACGGAGAGGTGTTACTATTGCTACCTGCCCGGTGTGGTGCTAGGTAAAATGTTCGAAATGCCTTCCATAGTTGATGTTGTAATAGTACACGCTTCGATCTGCCTTTAAGCAGATCTGTGCAATTGAAGACTGTTTACGTGGCTGCAATGTGGCGAAAGGGAAGTGTGTTCTTAGCCATGTAGGTGACGCGGAGCAGTTAATCGAAGACGACATCGTCCTTGTGAGGGCGAAGTGCGTTTCACAAGTCAAGGACGACGCTGTACAATGTTCTGCCCATTCATAATTACATCCCTGTTTTGTTTTGTTAGCTTTGTGTTTTATGCACTCGCAATTTATTGCAACTGGATGCAAGTGGTAAGGCCTCATCTATCGCGTTTTATGTTAACCGGCCCTGACGCAGTGGCAGCTTCCAGTTGACATATTTTACCTTATTAGCGCCCATTCAAGCGCACGTGCAATCGTTAGCCTATCATTTTTAACATTGGAGCTATTTAGGCTTTCCGTTTCCCCGCGTAGCGTTCGCAATAGCTCGCCTAGCGAAGACGTCACTGCGCGTTGCCTAGCAACCATCTGCCACAGCTGCGCCTCGCTTCTCCTATAGCTCCGGCAACGCTCCTCCGCCGCCGCGCCAGCGATGACGTCACTGCGCGTTTCATAGCATAGCTTGCTACGCTGGGCCTCTTTGATTATCCATTCCTGACAGTCCCGTACTGCCCGAGACGGTGCTTTCAGCTAATGAGCGTTGCGTATGCAGTCTTTCGGACAGTCCGGGACTGTCAGAGACGGATAAGCGAAGAGGCCCACTGACACCGCGTTCCAATGCCGATACCGCGTTCCAGCAGACCAGCTCCGTCAATGCGGTCACCTAGGAATCACTTACCCAGCTTCGCCCAGCCATGTCATTGCTTCGCGCCGCTATTCTTGCTTTGCTTAGTCATGACAACACTTTGTGAAGCTTGGCCATGACGTCACTCTGAGTAGTTTGCACGTATAGTTATCTGTTAATATTCTACTGCCCTGTAATTTGTACTCTGTGGAAATCTTCATATACAATGTATTGCATTGTACTGTATGCCCCCCTCACCCTATGCCTCTTACGGGGCCTGTGAGCTATTATCAAATAAATAAATAAACAAATAAACATCATGTCACCGCGACGGCGACACGCAACTTTTGTAGACTTCGCACTGAGTAAATGTAACATGGGACGGCCGAAGAAGTACAAGACTCCCGAAGAAGAAGCTGCTCAGCTGGAAGTTCGTCGTGCCGCCAGCCGAACTTAGCCAAAGCCAGCAAAACTTAGCCGAGCCAAGCGAAACTGGACGAAGGTCAGTGATCACCAGCTCCGCTGTTTCTCTAGCCTTGCACAACTTAGTGCATGCTGCGCTAATTTTTTGGCAATGCATGGCGCACGTTGGTATCATACTTAGCATACGCTATTTTTCGGGCACACTATTTTTTTGCAAGCTTCATTGATACCCCAGTCACACGGTCCACTTTCGATAGCGATCAAGTTCTTCAATCGCGATTGGTCCCTTTGCGCAATCTGCGGGAAAGAGCTGATGGCTGTCGAGAAATTCTATCTTGGTCGGGATCGAAAGTGCGCCGTTGACTGGGCTACAACTGCTCACACAGAAATAGCTAGTTCACTGTGTCATTGTGCTAGAAAAATAATGTACGTGCAACAACGTCCAACACATTTCTTTTTCTTTTTCGCAGCTGTCGTGGTTGTGTCCCCTCAAGCGAGAGCTTCGCATTTCCTGGGGCAAGCGCGCTGGTGCATGGAGTCAGTGCAAGCATGCAGCGCCCGCATGTCCAAGAAAAGTACCAAGAAAATATAACTCTCGAGCAAAGCCCGTGTCACTCAGCTTTATTGACCCAAAGGACAATCGACAGACGACAAAGAAAAGCGACAGCTGACGACAGCCATCGTCGTCTTATGAATGGCTGAATATGCTTATTCTAAACCCCACACTAACATCAGCCCTAGCCGAAATGACGTCACTCGCGTCTTTCATTCACTTCGTGCGATGTTCTTTCTTTAGCTTCCTCCTCTCACTTATTCTTACCTAAGAAACGCTTCATAGGCGTTTGTGAATTCAGCGCAAGAATTTTCGTGCAGCTGGCAACAGTCTTGCGGTGCTCCGCACCTGCTGCGCAGTAGTCACGTCAACATGACCGCGCAAAAAACTGGCCACAATGGCCTGGTATCGCGAAGTGAACAATGTGAAGCGTGCACGACGCTAAGCGTGGTCGCTGAAAACGCGTCGTATCAGCAAGATCCGCATTTACGTCGCTCGAATTATGCTGCCTTTTGCGCTCTCCTGGCGGCGTACAGTTCGATCACTTATTTCAGTTCGTTTGGACAAAGCTATGACATTTGTATGTAATTAGCGGTGTAAGTGCATATCGTATGGATTGTACTGAAGAACTGAACGCACTTTACACCAAGGCCATGGTACCTTGGCTTTACTGCAGCCCTGATGGACTGGTACCGCTTGGTAATGAGACTGCCCTGCACTCTAAAAACAGTTGCACCCTTTGGGGTGCATTTTTGCCACACAACAATAATCGTCATCTGTCTTGCTTGCGTTTCCTATCTTGAAAACTCTGCACTTGCTACTTTCCTGTCGAGAACGCTGTGTCACGCTGATAACGCTCTTGTCGTTCGTTACCGAGAAGTGCCGGGCGCACAGCGTTAAAGAAAGGAAAGCCACGCAAGTCGGATGACGATTATTGTTCTGTGGCAAAAATACACCCCAAAGGGTGCAACTGTTCTTGGAGTGTGATGGAAATCAAGCGCACATATAAATTCAAGGATGCACCATTTATAAGGTACGAAGAACGACATTTTAAGCTGCCATATTTTATATTCATTGATGACATAATTGAATTAAGGAAGTCACAGCAATACTACACACAGTTACAGGTCCACATGTATATTCTTCATTTGTAGAAAGCTTTGCTCTTTGTGTACAGTCAAAATCAGCCTGCTATAGTTGATGTGAAGAGGGATGTTGCGTTTTTGTGGGAGCTCATCCCTAAAAGGGAGTATTTTTACTTCAAGTTTTTTTTGTTCCTGTTTTGGTTTTAGCATAATTTTCCCTGTTTCCATCGCCTGAGTTTTTTTTCTGCGTCCACAATTTTAAAGAGGTCTTCTGTCAAGTATTGATGGACTCTAAAATAGCATGATGTTCGCCAGATAGATGTTTGTGTTCTCACATTGTGATATTTTCAGTTTGCTTTAAAAATGCTTAGTGGTATATGCACTTTAAAACTGAGAATGTCCTAAAGTGCAGCCTTTCAGTCCGCATAGCACTTGCCAGTGATTTGAAAATGCAGTGCTTTTATTTTATTTGTATGTGTAATGTGTCTAGTCTACATGCAATATTTTAGTGAAATGCAATTCTGGCGGAAACATTCGCATTTATTTTTGTCATGTGCAATTGTTTTTTTGTTGTTCTTGGCTGCATACTGGTAGGCAAAGTGGAAGACTGCGTTTTTAATGTTACTGCCCATTGAGTTGGCACGGGACATACCAGAGCTTTGAAAATGTGCATACAGTGTCTTCATAAAGATTTGCGCGTCTAGTCTACATGTAATATTTTTGTGTCACATTATTCTGGAGAAAAAATTTGCATTTATTTATTTTATCATTTGTGATGTTTTTAAGGCTTACTGCATCCAGGTAGTGTTTAGGTCTACATTACTATCGGTTAAGTTGGCATGGCTATGCCACAGCTTTGGAAATATGAATACAGTACGTGTCTTCCATGGGACGTGTAATTGCCTAATCTATATAAATGCAATATCTTTAGTGTCACGCATTCGGGAGAAAGCATACGAATTTACCTCAACATTTCTGACAATTTTAAGGTGAGCTTTATCCAGGTAGTGTTTATGTTTACTATATTATCAGTTGAGCAGGCATTGCTAAGCCAGAGCTTTGAAAGTGTAAATTGAATGTCTTCAATATGACGTGTAACATAGGCTAGCCAACATGCAATATTTCGTAGCCCAACGTGGTTCAGGAGAAAATGTGCAGATATCTATTTTATTATTTGTGATGTTCTTAAAGTTGGTCCATCCAGGCAGAAAAACTTTTAGAATATGTGTTTATGCTTATGTTATTACCTGTTGAGTGGGCATGAATTTGCCAGAGCTTTGAAAATGCGAGTACAGTGACTTTATGATTTCCAATGTATCTAGTCTATATGCAATATTTTATTAGACTGTTCTGGACTGAGCAGTGGCATTTCCTTTTGTAGGTGATGCTTCGATACGGTGTTTTAATGTTGCTCAATGTAGTCTTAGTAAAGTATGCAATTACCTTTACAAGTTTAGGCTGAAGTATGTTAAATCAATACAAATGTGAAAATATGTCGTGTATTTAAATGCTGGGAAACGTACCAAGCTTACATGCAGTATATTTAGTGGAAAATGTTGTAGGGGATGCCAGTTTGCATTTGATGCCTGCGCGTGGCATACATGTTTTTTTAAACAAATCACAGAAGCATTTGCTTTTGCCTTTAAAATCAGGCTGCTACACATGTTTGGTATTGCAAGAATGAACTGTACTTGCAATCCTACAGGTTGCAGCATTTTATAAAATGTTCTTTCATATCACTCAAATTAAAAGCCTAAAACCAATAATCCCATTGTTTCTCTATTATAGAAGCTTGCTGATACATAGCTGAAAAACAATATTTCAAGAAACACAAAATGTGATATGCAAGAGGGCTAAGTATAGCAGATGACAAGCTGGCTCTTCGGGGTTTTGAGGCACACTATCTGTTAGAGAATGGTTAGAGAAGGGCAGGATGATTGCACCGATAAATAAAATGCGTATTGAAAGCACAAGACGTATGCAAACAAAAGCAATTGTGCATACAGCAGAGACCAAGTAATATTGCAGGGCAGCATAATTATGCTGCCCTGCAATATTACTTGGTCTCTGAATGAGTTAGGTTAACCTAACTCATTCATGCTGTGCAGTCAGCGTACAAGTAATAAAAGCTTGAAGATGAACAAACTGCATGAGCTTTCGTTGAAAACTCGCTTTTGGCTGCACAGAAACTGATAAATATGACGGTGCATCATGATGCCACAGGGGGTAGCCACATTTGTAACCTTGTACTCCGCTAGCATCTGTGCTAGACAAAATAACACTGGTAATCTTCATTTATGCGTTGTTAAATTCCATTTAAGAATTATATTCACAAATAAAAGTTTGCATGCAAAAACACTTACAAATCACCACAAACAATGCACTCATTCTTTGTTTATAATTATTGGTGGCTGCATGCTGACCAAAGCAGCGTATACCGATGACACTTGGTCCATGTGCGGCACCAAAGTTAAGGGGACTGTGTTGCGCTGGATTCTGTATACTTTCAGTCTGCGAAATAACCCGCTCAACGCGAATACGCAGGGATGCAGTTTTTTACGTTGCATCCGTGTCTTCTTGAGAAAGTTGACCACCTCCAGAATTGAAGGGAGGCATCAAAACGACACCACCTTTGCCCGTCACGTCTATCCAGAGGTGTGGAAATCGTTTATCGCTCAAGATATCACCTTTTTGCACAAGGTTCAGAAAACCAGAGTCCTGTGTAATAAATTGATCAGTCTTCTGCCAACCATCTACCACTGACATGAAGGCTATCATTCAATTTGGAATTATCCTAACAAGGACCTTGAATGTATAGCCTCCCTTGTAATTAGAGCAGAGTACGTGCTGACACTAGGGCTTTGATGGCGTTTTGGCTCTAACTTCTGCGCAATCAATAATAAATGTGCGGTCTGGATAACTTTCCTTGAATGGCTGTGGCAGGCACTGCTTGATGATAGCCCTTGGTGGCACAAATACCCACTGCTTCAAGGCTGTGCTAAGTATGTCGAGCGTTTTTGTAAATGCACTTGATGCAGAGAAAGCTAAAGCTAAATCACAGCTTAGCCCTGAAGCTTACCCCAAGCTTAAGCTTGGCTAAGGAAAGACAAAACTTGTCTTCGCGGTTTTTGTCGGTGCTTCGGTAGCTGGGCTGTGGCGGAATATTGAGCAAAAGCCTAAAGACCTGTACGGTGACTCCGCATATATCGCACAGATTCTCGACTTGCTTAAATGTTTCAAACCCAAAGAATTGCCGTTTCCTCTTGCAGCTTCCATGAGCCCCCAATGACCTACAAAAGCAACAGAAAATATTTCAGACACTGTCATAATAAGCAAACCTTTTACAAACTTTTAAGTGACTATATTAGGAACAATATAGCCATTCCGGCCTCTCCATAGAGTGATATAGCTATTTTGAAGCACAGATCATGCTCAGAAAGTCAGGAATGTCTTCAATAGCTACTATTCAATAACTGTGTTGCCTAATTTTACGTAAATATTACCAGTCGTATTGTTATACCCAACCTAGCAAACATTTTGCAATAAGTTTCCTTTAAATGTACACGAAGTTTACTTTTACAGTATTGCAAGCAAATCTAGACTTATAAAGTCATGGAGCTCTCACTTGTACATTATTTACACATATTGCCGTCTTTTAGATAGCATAGCAAGCAAATGTACAGTGAAAGTCAAGTGCAGGGGTACGTACACTAAGAGAACAAAAATGCTACAACAGAGGAGCCCTTTGTCAGCGACAATATGGCAGCGTCCAACACGCCTTGAACGAAATTTGTGCTAGGTAATTTAGATCTCTCCATACCCTTGCTAATAACAGCCCATATTTGTTGGGGGAGAGAGAAGTGCAGTTGGATCGTTTTGGGGGAGAAGGAGCAGGGGTAACGGCATTCGGTCGTGCCGCTCCTCTCCCGCCGCTCTTCCCCAGATAGATGTTTGTACCGGAGGGCTTTTTGGCGAGTTAGCTATCAGGCTGCACTTCACGTATAATTGCCGCTGCTCTCTTGACTTTTCACAATCAGCACAAATATGACTGGGTAGCTCTTTAGCAAACACTTCATGCAGTACGCTGCGCTTTTCACTATCAAGCCATGTTTAATATGTGTAGAGTTGGAATGATAATTTTAAGACAATAAAGTTGCTGATAAGTGGTCATTGTTCATGGGCTTAGGAGGGCGCATATAAAGTCCCGAGCCATTGATCAGCGTGGCAGGTCCATGCATTAGTGTTGGTGCATTAACAATGCTATGTCAATTGATAAAACATTCACACGTACACCTGTGCTTCGATTAGAGTCACAAGTGGTGGCTGTATGACTACGGTGAGAACTTCGAGCAAGTTAATGCAACATGCATGGTGATGTGACATATAATATGAATGAATTACAGCATATGCTGCATTGGCTATGCAGTTTTATGAAATATATGGCCACGTCAGGCACCAAAATGGCAGCTTTTACCAATTATGGCAGTGAGTTAGATATTTTATTATTAGGAACGCATTTATAGGCAGACCTCGTATGTATTCATACGAGGTCTGCCTATAAATTACTGCTACAACCACTATTATGAAACCGGAGACCATAGTAAGCATGTGATAAACCCAGCAAATTGTAGTGATGAGTGTAATTTGTCACATTGTTCAATGCGGGAAACTTCAGTTGATGCCTCAGAGTCGTTTGTCGCTGACAGGAAGATAATCAGGTTTTCTGGGGATTCTGCATCTGTTTGGCACGCCTGCGGGGTTTGCAAAAATAAAACAGGCTGTCAAGTATTTGACGCGATGCTCAATGCAGGCAGTCCGACTAAAATCACAGGTAAACACAAAACAAGTTCAATATCTCAAAAGCGCACGCTTACAGCATCAGTCCGTTTAACTGCATGAGCCTGTCCTATTGTTTCACAGGGTCCTGCCGAAGGTTGAGGGTCATCATCATGTGGGTTCGAGAGGCATCTCCGGTAATTCCCCATCACTTGGAAGTGTGTCATAGAAGCCCAGGCAAGCAGAGGTATCTTGGTCTTGCACAATTGCTAGGTCAACTGGAGGAGTACTTTGCGGCACAGCCTGCACCACGGAATTTTGCACTGATCGGGCTGCCCTTACAGTACACCGTTTCCACCTAGGCAAAATGAAAGAGCGTGGTAGTGACTACATCAATCTGTTCATTGCAAGGTTTATATGCTGTCTGTTCTTTCATCAAATGCATGTTAGTCCACTTTTAGCATAACTAACACACAAACTTTACCGTGGTGGCATGGCCGCAGGGCAGTAGCCAGGAAGCACTTGGGGAACGTGGGGGGGGGGGGGGGGGGTCATTTTATACCTGCGAACAATTCCTGGCTACACCAATGCAGGGCCCAGCTTTTAGACTTTGTTTTTCTTTGTTCTGTCCCGAGGCAAAAATCGCATTATGCCATCTTCTAGTATGAAAAAGTAGTAGCGTGGACTGTGTGATAGTGTTTTAACGACCGCACTTGCAGAAATGCAGCGACTATGCTAGCTGAAGTCAGCACTGCACAGTTTTTTTTTTCTATTCTACCCATGAAACACAAAACATCTTAAAAACGTCTATGGCTACAAACGGCTGTAGACGTCTTGGTCTACGACAAGACTGCAAATAGAATTTCTTCTAAACATAGCCCTAAGCGCCTGAAATATAATAGTATATGTTCTATTTGCGGTAACAACTCACTACTAGTGTTACCAGAGTCTATTTTGTTAAACGCATTCGGAATGTCTAATGACGTTTTTCACTGGTCGATCTGGAGTGGCCGCCGAAATCATGGAGTGAGCGCTCGCACTTCACCAACCCTAATCTGCCAGCGGAGAGCGAAAATGCTCCGCGCTGGATCGTACCGGAAGTCTGCGCACTCAAGTCACAAAAATCGACTTCCGCTTTGCATGTTTCCATGGCCACCAAGATCGCCGTCCCCCAGCGAGCGGAAGTGACGTATTCTATCGTCCCATTTCCGCCCGAATCCGCGCCTCGGCAGCGGAGCAAGTGAGAGCGATCCGGCGCGGAGCGAGTTGATCCGAAACCACCAGTGGAAAGCGCGAACCCGCTCCAGCTCGACCAGTGGAATTCGGATTCGCAGCCGTGGAGCAAAAAATCCTGCTCCAGATCGACTAGTGAAAAACGCCATAACTCAAGAACTTTTTTAGATGCTTTTGTCTAAAAGTGCATAACATGCCAAACGGAATGTTAAGTTTACGGTTACCGTCGGCGTTAACGAACATAATAATAATATGTGGTTTTTATTGGCGCAAGGGCCAGATATGGCCAAAGAGCGCCATGACAAATGGTGATAGTTTTTCTTTGCACTATAAATAGAGCGGTCTATGAGTTGAATGGTTGATGTAACGTGGCTGTAAAAGGGCCTAAAAGAAAGACGCTGTAAATTGCGTAAAATATATTGGTATTAAAATAATGACAATGACTAATGATTAGAGTTATGACTATAACAATTCCGTTACGAATTAATGATGTACTAAAACGTATACAATAGCACTAGTGCCTCAGGAGGTTCCTTGAAAACAAGGGCTGTGAGGCACGTGCTGTAAACACTTTTGCTACTGCAGCTGCAACCTGCAAAACGAGGTTGCGCTACAGATACCCTGGCCAGATGATTTGTAAAGTGTTTACGTCTGCTAAAAATTTTAAAACTGTACTAAAATCAAAAAGCAGCTCATGGTTAAGAAAGAATGCTGGGTGAAGAGGGATTTGCTGACGATAGGCGAGATAAAAGTACTTTTTACGCTGGGCTTCTATTTCAGGGCACTCTACAAGAACATGGAGAACTGTAAGAATGTCTCCACACCTATCACATTTTGGAGGATCACTTCCAGAAAGGAGGTAAGAGTGTGTGCCATAGGTATGACCTATTCTTAACCTGCAGAGAGGCACTTCTTTGTGTCTTGCCGTTTTCTCTGTCATCCATTTCCCTATTCTGGGTTTGATCATATGTAGCTTGTTTGAAACTTCGCTGTCCCACTGCCTTTGCCAAAATCTCCGCAACTGATGGCGCAAGAAAGGCTTCAGGTCTGTGTAAGGGATAGCTATGTTTTTATCTGTATGTTTAAAAACTACTGACGTGGCACTTTCGTCTGCAGCTACATTGCCTTTTATGCCTCTATGGCCAGGTACCCAGCACACTATGACCACTTGGTTGCCCATGTAAGCTGAGCATAACCAGCTGTAGAGTTCATTAAAAACTGAATTCTTGTGTTTTCGTAGACTCATTATAGCTTTAACGACGCTCAATGAGTCTGTGAACACAATTGCTTTGGTAACATTCATTAGCTTTATGTGTTTAATTGCCGAGAGGATAGCGTATGCTTCCGCTGTAAAAATACTTGTATGCGGATTTAGTGCACCAGATGTGTAAAAAGACTGGTCCCAGAGCTGCGTAAGCAACACCAGCAGGAGATTTGGAAGCGTCTGTGTAAAATTCTGCACACGAGTACTTACTTCGCCTGAAGCTCGAGGAAGTGTGACGTATATGAGTCTCAGGTGCGTGCTTGGAGATTTCTATGAAAGAGACATCGCACTCAATAGTCTGCCATTCCCAAGGTGGTGGAAGTCGACTGGGAGCAGTTAAGACATTCTCTTTAAGTTGTATGCCTGTTTCTTCAGCCAAGGCTTCTAGGCGCAGGGAGAAAGGAGTCCTCACGGACGGTAGGTTTTGATACAACCTGGCAGCCGATATGTCGCTTATAGTGGAATGACATGGGTGTTCTACATCTGCCTTTACCTTCAGGGAGTAAGTTAGACTTAAATACGCTCTTTGGAGATGCAGGGACCATTCATCCGACTACACATACAGGCTTTCTACAGGGCTAGTCCTGAAGGCGCCTGTAGCAAGCCGAATACCCAGATAGTGAACGGGGTCTAACATCTTTAAAGCACTAGGTGTTGCAGAGTTATAAACTATGGCTCCGTAGTCAAGGCGTGAGCGTACAAGGCTTTTGTATAAGCTAAGGAGGCATCTCCTGTCGCTTCCCCATGATGTGCGTGACAAGAGCTTCAGAAGATTCATAGCCTTCAGGCATTTTGTTTTCAGGTACTTCAGGTGCGGGACAAAAGTTAACTTAGAGTCTAAGATGAGGCCTAGAAATTTATATTCATGACTCACAGATAGCCGTTCTCCATTAAGGTCAATAACGGGGTCTGGTTGCATACCTCTTTTGTTCGAAAAGAGGACGCACGTGCTTTTTTGTGGGTTTAGTCTAAATCCATTCTGGTCCGCCCACTTGGAAATCTTGTTGAGGCCAAGCTGCACCTGTCGCTCGCAGATAGCAAGATTACAAGATTTGTAACCGATTTGCACATCATCCACGTACACAGAATAAAACATTGTGCGTGGTATGACACTGTGGAGAGAATTCATTTTTACAACAAATAGAGTGCAACTCAGCACACCTCCTTGTGGTACACCAGTCTCTTGGGTAAATTGACGAGATAAGACGTTACCAACTCGGACACGGAATGTGCGGTTCGACAGATAACTTTGAATCACGTTCAGCAAGTTGCCTCGGACGCCCATTCCTGCCAAATAACGAAGGATACCAAAACGCCATGTGGTGTCATATGCTTTCTCCATGTCTAAGAAAACCGACAAGAAAAACTGTTTATGCACGAAGGCATCCCGAATATTTGTCTCGATGCGGACAAGGTGGTCTGTTGTGGATCTACCTTCCCTGAAACCGCACTGTAAGGGATCTAGTATTTTGTTACTTTCAAGAAAATGGATCAGGCGCCGGTTAGTCATTTTCTCAAAAAGTTTGCACAGGCAACTTGTTAGGGCTATAGGCCTGTAACTGCTAGCCGAAGTCGGGTCCTTGCCCTCTTTGAGAATAGGGATAATTATTGCCTCTTTCCAGGCAGCCGGGATATACCCACCACAGAATATGGAGTTAAAAAGCTACAGAAGTGTTTTGTGAGTTTCAGGGTGTAAGTGTTTGATCATGTCATAAGCTATTCTGTCTCTTCCTGGCGCTGTCTTATTACAGCAACTCAGTGACGCCTGAAATTCCGCCATGGTAAATGGGCGGTTGTAAGGTTCATTATTTGTTATTTTCCGATCCAGGGGCAATCGCTCTGCTTGCCGCTGGTATCGTAGAAATGTATCTGTGTAATGGGCCGAGCTAGAAATGTACTCGAAGTGGGCACCTAGAAAGTCAGCCTGGTCTTCGAGAGTGTTACCCTGACTGTTTACTAATGGCAGAGGATGAGTTTGCCGGCCGTTTAATTTGTTAACTCGGTTCCAGGCTTTTTTTCCGTCAGTGTAAGAGTTTATGCCTGATATGTATTTTATCCAGCTTTCCTTTTTGGCAAGGCGGCGCGTTCTTCTACCCTCACTCTTTGTTTTCTTGAAGTTTATAAGGTTTTCTGCAGTTGGAGAGTCACGAAGCGGCCCCAAGCCTTATTTTGTTTTCTTCGTGCTTCCCTACAGTCATCGTTCCACCAGGGAACTCGTCGTTTGGAATGCTTTTGTTGTGTTTCTGGGATACACATGGACGCTATATTCACAATAAATGCTGTAAAATATGCCACTGCGTCGTCAATGGTGAATGTACGGATGTCATCCCATGCTAGGCGGGTGAGCTCTGTGTATTGCTTCCAATCGGCAGAGTCAATTTTCCACTGAGGAACATGAGGATGGTTTTCCTCTCTTTTTGTTAATGTTAAAAAGATCGGGAAGTGGTCACTCCCATAGGGGTTTTTGATGACGTTCCACTCCAGATACGGCATGAGTGTACTTGATGATATGCTTAAATCTATAGATAAGTATGTATTGTGTGCCACGCTGTAAAATGTGGGCTCTTTTTTATTTAGCAAGCACGCATCTGTGGAGAAAAGAAAGTTTTCAATTAGGCGCCCTCTCGCGTCACAGCGAGAGTCACCCCACAGGCTGCTATGGGCATTTAGGTCTCCAACAACGATATATGGTTGGGGAAGTTCAGCGATGAAGCTTAAAAACTCTGATCTGGAAAGTTGATAATTCGGAGGGATGTAAAGGGAGCTTATAGTGACCAACTTCTGAAAAAGTACAGCTCGGACTGCGACTGCCTCAAGAGGGGTTCGGAGCGGTAACTGCTGACAAGCAACATCTTTGTTCACTATAATGGCCACGCCACCCGATGAGGCGAGTGCGTCATCTCGATCTTTTCGAAACATGGTATATTTCCTAAGGAAGTTACATTGTGTTGGTTTTAGGTGTGTCTCCTGAACACACAGCACCTTTGGATTGTATTTGTGTAGAAGTTCTTTAATGTCGTCGAGGTTGTGCAAAAAACCTCTCACATTCCAGTGTAATATTTGTGTATCCATATTGTTTATGTTATTGTGCTGTGTGTCAAGAGGATTCAAGTTGGCTTACGAAGCCTTCCCAGGCCCCGTAATCCGTGGTTTGTTTGTCTTGGAGCGTTCGCGAGAATCGCGCCGCTCCCGAGGCGCTAGCTGCGCCGTCTGACTTGGAGTTGTGTCCATCGACTCCTGGGAGCCGCTGGACTTCCGCTCATTCGAGCGGGGTAGTTTTGGGGTAGGCCTTGCCTCGAAAAGCAGGGCCTTGGACGCCACCAACCCAGAGGTTGATGGGCCCTCCTTCTGAAACGGCGCAGCGGCGCTGGCTGCTGTCGCCTGGGGGGCTGGTGGCACAGCCGTGGCCACACTTTTTGTGTGCCGGGCCGATGCCGGAGTCTGCTGCAGCGTTGCCCCCTTTCGCGCTGCACCAGCATACCCTGCGTCATGCAGGAAGGAAACACGTTTCCGCGCTTCTTGAAATGAGATGTTTTCTTTTACTTTAAGTGTCAGGATATCCTTTTCTTTTTTCCACGTGGGGCACGAACGAGAGTAGGCTGTGTGTCCACCGTCGCAGTTTGAACAGTGGAGCGTGGAACTACAGTTGTCAGAGTTGTGTTCGTATTCACCGCATTTTGCACAGGTCAGTCGGCCTCGGCAGCTTTGCGAGCCATGGCCGAATCTGTGGCACTTGAAACATCGTCGTGGGTTAGGGATGTAAGCTCGGATCCGTGTCTTTGTGTACCCTGTTTCGAGGGAATCTGGCAGTGTACTCGATGCAAAGGTTAGAATGAGGTGCTTGGTAGGGATTTCTTTGTTTTCACGCTTGATCTTTATTCTTTGGACTTTGATAACGTTCTGGTCCTTCCATCCCTCGAGAAGTTCTTCTTCGGTCAAATTTAGGAGATCATCATCTGATACGAGTCCTCGGACTGTATTCATGGAGCGATGTGGAGTCACCGTGACGGGGACATCACCGAATGCCACAAGGTTCGACTGTTTGCCATGTTGTTGGATGTCACGAACCTCGAGTAGGAGGTCGCCACTCACCATCTTAGTAACTTTGTATCCAGGCCCTATTGTGTCAGTTAGACATTTAGCAACAATGAAAGGAGATAGTGTTCTCACGGTTTCTTCAGGATTTGGACAATGCACAACATGAAAACGAGGAAAAGTTTCTTTCTGCTGGACAAATAATTTCAAGGTTTCATCGGTGCGCCCTCTTTTAAAAAGAGGACGATCAGAAAGTGGGGGGAATGACGTTTTAGCCATAAAAATTATTTGATTTCGGCAGCTACGCCAGCAGCCCACCACCGAGCCCAACAAGGGGACGCTACGAGGCCAGAAGGAGACGCAGACGCCAGCTGTACGTAGCTACTATAACCTAATATAAATATCCTAGGTTGGATAGAATACACCAGGTTAACCCTTGCTGCCTGCGAAGTCGGAAATAAGAGGAAGAGAGGAGGATACAGGAAAGACTACAAGTGAGAGAGAAAGACGAAGATCGGAGAGGGGGATAGGAAAAGGCAACTACCGATTTCCCTCGGGTGGGTCAGCCCGGGGGTGCCGTCTACGTGAAGCAGAGGCCAAAGGGGTGTGTCGCCTCCGCCGAGGGGCCATAAAGGTCCAAACACCCGGCATCGGCTCAACCCCCAGGATCCCCCTTTCCCCGGACACGGCTAAGCCACGCACGGTTAGGCGCGGGAGGGTCCGACCCCCATGTGCTCGGGTCCGTGGTGTCGCAACACACCAAACGCCTGCTTACGCAGACGCCCCTGCGGGTGGTGTTAACGAACAAAAGACGCCACAGATAAATGAACTCATAAGAAGCAACATACTAACTGGCTTCATTGTTGAATGATTTCACACCGTAACTTCAACAATCGAAGGTGTATTATCGTTTTCAACCCAGCCCGCACATGCGACGCCTGGAAACCATTAATCCATGCTCGCGCAGCATGCAGGAGCTGACAGCAGGAGCGAAACGCCGGTGTCAAAGATCGCATCACGGTGGCTGTGACCGCAGCGGCGTCAAAGCAGCCACCGCGATGCGATCACTTTGGCGGTTGTCAAGTAGACAGTCTCTAAATTTGTCAGGCATCCGATTCCGTGCTTGCAACACTGTGAGGCAGCAAGTTTGAAAAAACGGTCGCTGGCGTAAGCATTGTCTCGTTCGTGGGTTCGCACGTTGTGCTAGTTGTGTGCCGTTCTAAGCTGTTGTATACATTTATTTGATATCAGCTCGAGTCATTTAGCTGTGCCGACGCTGTTTGCTATGTGTTTTGCATCAGTGCTTTGTGACATAAGCTGTATTGTGTGCTTTCGCCGACGGCTTACTACCACAATGGCGGGTTCTGCGTTCGCCGCCTTCGTTCTCGATGCGCCTTTGCATGTCGCACGTTTGGATAGCGCGTGTTCCGGTAAGTGAAATACTTTGCACTTTGTTTTTCGTCAACAGTGACCGAATTTTTGCAGGCGTTAACCGCGACATTTATTTGTGGTTGGACTCTTTTGCCTAGCCGGTATTTGTCAGCGTTATTTTTATACGAGGGTTCTCTTGTTTATAGTCTTTATGGTTAACGTAGCATGAAACAAGCGAAGGTAGTGCATTCAGAGAGGACATGCTGCTCATAATCATGAGCCAGACTGTACTCGGCCTATCTTGTGTCCTTTTGTTCTTGCATGGGCACGTTACAGCTTTGCATGCGCGCGCATGTGTTGTAGCGTTCCCCCCGCAATGCTTACTTGTTTTACACAATTTCAAATGCAGTCGGCTGCTGATGTAAAAATTGCACTGGTGCTTTGTTAAAAATAAACTGCAAAACTAGCTGCTTAGTACGTGCTTCATCTGGGAGTGCAATCACGACTACTTGTCGTTAATAATGGATAACTGTAGTTCACCTCATTTGTAATTGCGTATCTGTCTTTCAACTGCCCTGATGCTCTCTTGTTTTGTTGTTTTCATTCTATAGACGGCTGGACATCTTATGTCTTGGCGCTAGCTGAATCGCGGGACCTCATCATTATGATCAGGGTAAGCCAATGTACCTTACCCTCTCTGATCCTCACAGTGCTTTGTATATGGGTTAAGACCAGAGATCACTTCACGGTAACATATATAGCATTTAGCAAATGGGCATTTTTTTGCACTGGTCCCTAATCAGCTGCCACTATTATTCTCAGTTTCTCAGCATCAGTGTACATAGTTTACTTCTACTACTACTTATCTTCCATAAGCCTTCCGAAACTAAACTGTAGGTAGTCAATACTATGTAAAAACTCACAAATTGACTCTGTTGTGTCATCATTCAGGAGTATTTCATACATGAGGGAAATTTTGCTACAAGAGTGTACGTTGCACCTTGCTTCCCACAATGCGCAATTGTGTTTAAGCCAGTATGTGACGAGTTCTCCATTCTAAAATGTTTTCTGTGGGATTTATTTTATTTACAGGAATTTTCCGTACAGAATCAGCAAGGAGTGTAATTTCAGATCTTTGTGTCTGCTGCAGGATGTATGCTTTGCTGCTTGGATGGATAAAACATGGGCCGAGGCTTCCATACAAGAACGAACTTCAACTTGGCTCTACCACCATCAGCACTTGGCTGGAACCTGCCGAATGAATCATCGCAGGTAGGTTGTGCAGACTGTTATTTAACCTTACTCTGATCGCACAATGATGTGTGATCATCGCTGTGTGATCAACCTGAGATTGTGTTGTCACATGTGCGTGTTGAACAGTCATGATGCCGCGGGTTCCAGCAGTATGCAGAGCTGCTTTGCCAAAAATTTGTCATGACTCAAATTTTACCTGCGCTGTCTTTTTGTCATCTATTTGAATATTATCAATCAGATGTGTTATCAGACTTTAGCAAGCTATTTTTCTTGGCCCTTTGACTAGGCTGCCACGTTTCACCTTTCGCTAGGTCGACCATTAGTTGAAAACAGTTTTTTTTTTGTGTGTGCAGTGGCTTATCAACTGCTAGTCAATGCAGATGCTCAGAATTGCCTGAGGCACAAGAATTCAGTACGCCAGTCACCCTCTAGAGTCTGTAAAAGAGTACATTTATCTATGTTCATTACTCACAAAGGACCCTGATCATGAGAAAGAAATTCACAGAAGAATAAAATTGGGTTGGAGTGCATACGGCAGGCATTGCCAAATCCTGACTGGGAGCTTACCACTGTCGTTGAAAAGAAAAGTGTGCAATCATTGAATTCTACCGGCGCTGACATATGGGGCAGAAACTTGGAGGTTAACAAAGAAGCTCGAGGACAAGTTAGGGACCGCACAAAGAGCAAGGGAACGAAAAATCTTAGGACTAACGTTAAGAGACAGGAAGAGAGCGGTGTGGATCAGAGAACAAACGGGGATAGCCGATATTCTAGTTGACATTAAGCGGAAGAAATGGAGCTGGGCAGGCCATGTAATGCGTAGGATGGATAACGGATGGAACATTAGGGTTACAGAATGGATACCAAGAGAAGGGAAGCGCAGTCGAGGTCGGCAGAAAACCAGATGGGGTGATGAAGTTAGGAAATTTGCAGGAGCAAGCTGGAATACGCTAGCGCAAGACAGGGGTAATTGGAGATCGCAGGGAGAGGCCTTCGTTCTGCAGTGGACATAAAATATAGGCTGATGATGATGATGATGATGATGATAGATGCACTGATGAACTTGCATCCTCTACAAATCACTTTGCTCTTTCTGGCAAAATCGGTATGTTAAACTTCTAATACAGGAGGCAATGTTCTCGTTTGATCACATGATGATATAATTTCAATTTTTATGAAGTATCATACAAAGTGACGCGTTATTGGTGGGAAGTATTGCTGTAAGCCAATTAGGGTCTGGTGAAAATATATCACCAAAAGTGATTGACCGAACCCGAGAAGCATTGCATTGCGATACTTTATCACCAGTCCTTTGTGTGCTACCTGCTTAACCTGTACTATGTCATGTTTAAGCATAAAAAAAGGCGACAGCTAGACAGTGCAAAATGCCAATCTTGCTTTTGGTTTAATATAAAATGCCGTTTAACTTTTTAATCAAGATAGCAGATCATTTACCTGGAGAATGGTTAACTGTTTTAAACTGATTATATTTTGCAGAGAGGCTCTCAGACTTGTTTAAGAAGTTGATAAGTGCTTGTTTAGCCACGAAACGCCAAATAATAATTTGAAGGCACTTCTCTGCCTGACTCTGCTCTGCATTTTAATAACTATGTGCCAGGAAATTTACTACCTACCTACTACCTACTACATACCTTAAGAGCCCAGTATGTTAAGACAAAGGATGGCTAACATTTATTTTTAATGTGGGTCAAACTTCTTTCTTGGCACATATTGCTAATTGAGGTTCCAATTTGCACATTCTCATTTCCTATATCGCTTTTTTTCTCGTCTGTGCAGGTTTTGCTTGCCTGTGTCTACAAGAACCTTCACACGTGATCTGCGACAGAAAGCATTTGTGGGCAGCCAGTGCTCTCCTACAAAAACTGGCCTGCTCATGCTGCGGCAGCAATCATCCTGGAGTTCTATGCATTGCCACCTTTGCTCCTATTTGTCACTCTTGTGAATTACCTGTTCTGCATCTTTTCTCATTAGGTAATATTAGGTAATAAAGTTTGACCATGTCACATGGTGTGAAGTAGATGTCTTGCAGCATCTTAGACTGCAGTCATATTTTATGCACCGCACTGCATGAGAATATCATCGTACACTGTGTATAAAAAATAACAGCATATTCTAATTTATCTTTCAGTTCGGATAGCATGCAATATGCAAGGAATTCACTAATGCCGAAGAACTGGCCATTATTTCTGCATGATGGTCTGCAAGCATATGGCGATACTTAACAAAAGAGGGGCCACAAAGTAAGTTACAATTTACTTTTAAATGAGACACGGGCATCAGAACAAAATGTCTGTATTGCCCGACAGACAGTGGTGCGCGGAGTGTTTTTCCAGATGTGAACCATCCTTTATTTTTAAGAATACATTGTAGCACAGCATTCTGTTTCGTGTACTTGTGTGATGCTATTCTGCCGGCTTAACTGATACCAGGATGTAATCTCTGCCTGGAACCACAGCATCAGTGAAAACATTTTTTTTCGCTGCTAGGAACGATTCCAGTTCGCAGGAGACCCAGCAAGGCAAAGTTTTGTCGACAGTGATATGTTTCATGCAGAAGTGACATCCATGTTTCAGTCAAAGGGGGCACATTGGCATGACACCGGCATACAATACAGATCTTATTTTATATACAAAAATAATTGTGACCGGCGGCATTAAATTCATTGATCTAAGCAAAATCCACTAGTCGACCAATCGGGCTGTGCTACACTATTCCCATGGTTCACATCTGGAAAAACAACCTGTGCATCACTCTATATCCGACAATATTTTTTTCTGATATACGTCCATGCCTTATTTAAAATAATTTGTAACTGTGCACAAACCTCGTGTTACTGTAGCCACTGCCGCACAAATTTGAGGAAATGTCGAATAAAAGTGTTCAGTTCTTGTCAAGATGTCCGTTAGTCAACTTTTAGCGTAACGTTAGCAGGGCTTACTGAAGTACTCTTAGACGTCCACGGCTACAAAAAGACAGCTACCAGACTTTCGAATTGCCCGTTCAAGACATCTTTTAGACATCAAATAGCTGCTTCCCTGTTTCGTGGCTATTGCTTTACTTAACTATCAAGGACGCGCGCGGAACAAGTTCTCGCAGAGCATGGAAGCAGGAATTATTAGTTTAAGCGAAATGCTTTAAAACGTGCGATGAATTCTGTGCTCCACTGGCCATCATACCTATGCGCCACTTCTGGGTCAGGTGCCCGTTTCTTGTACACCACAGGAAAAATCGTCGGCACATACGACGGGTGTTGGCTACAGTCATTTTTGCAGTTTCGCACAAAATGTCTCATAGAAATCCGTGTCGTTTCGGTTGGCAACTGCGCACTTCCATCGGAAATGTACGGAAATCGACTAAAGATATCCGCTCACAGCACAAATACATGTGTACGCAACTTTAACTAGTACGTCCCCTACAATATAGTATAGCAGCAGCAGCGTAAATAGCTTCCTAATTTTTTAACAGTGGTCGAGAGAGGGAAGTTGAAAGCATTAGTAATCATTTCTGCTTCGTCAATGCAGGCGAGACCAAAACGCGTGCGTGTACCTCCAAGTAAATCTATCTATCGGTGGAGTCAGTGGTGATACAGGAATGAACTCAATGCATCATGCACATATTCAATTTCCCGGCATGCGTGAACTTCGACCACTGCTAGCGCATGCAACAAAAGTTGTTTACTTGCTTTGTTCGGCGCACTGGGGTCATCCACGTTCGTCGTCTGCCTTTTTCGTACCATTTTGTTGGGAATCAGTAGAATTTCACTGGAGGCATGCACCCATTCGAGTTTACATTGCTGTTATGACAGTTAACAAAATAACAGTAATTAGCAGTTTTCCGTAGAGGTGCCATCGCAAACAAGACACGTTTCGCGTTACCGGAACTTAAGAGGAAACGACGGACACTCGCGGGTGGTGAAATCTCTCCACCAGGGCAGATGCGAGCGCTGGCGTCCTAGGGTGAAATTTCGCGGATAGTTCGCGAAAGAGAACCCTTATCTTCTTACACCTACCCTCTCCCACTTTGGTGGCTGCGGGCAAAGGATCTGGTGGCGGGAGAGTAGGACGGCAGTCGCCTGTCATACGCTCGTGCAACTAGAGACAAACATGACCAACCGGTTTATATGTATAGCCACATATACTACCGCTACAGATGCGCTGGTTAACGGCTCTGTTCTTAACAGAATTACGTCTAGAAACAACAACCGCTGCTTAAATATGCAAATGTAACATACATATGTCATCAAGTGCATCACTCCTTTAATAAAGACAATAGCTCTGTAGAAGCGTTCGGCTATTCGCTTACCTTGAGAATCATCCTCGATAGTTACTACACAATTTTTTTCATGCATATTCGTTATGGCAAAGAGGGAGCCAGTCGTTAGTTCCCATCGTTCAATGAAGGTGGCGCAGCAGTAACGTCTTCCATTGCATCAAGTGGCTTTGTGCTGTCTAGAAGATGCATGGTTTTCGTTTTTTTCTTTTTATTGCGATAGCAATTATATGGACACTCAAAAGCAGATTTCTGCCGTCGGCGTCGCCGTCGCCGTCGCCGTGAGGTTCCCTATGACGTCAATGGAGAGGAAATCGTCGCCGCCGAACACTGTATGTGCGAGTGAAAGGGCGCGAGGGACGCGCGCTTTCACGGGGAGTGAACGCACGGCGGAGAACAAACGCGCGTTCTGCGCTGTGCTCCCTTAAGGGCTGTAGAAGTAGGCGTCTCTTTCCTCCTCTACAATCACCATATATGTAGAGTAAACGTACCTTCTTCCGACGCGCGAAAGCCTGTGGGGGAGGGGGGGAGGGGCAGGGAAGGGAGGCGACGTTTAGCTGCGGCACTAAGTGCGTATTTATATGAGAGGCTCCGGCAACAGTCACCAACGCCGCACGCATTTTGAGCGAACGCGGGCAAAACGCCGGCGGCGTCGACAACAGTTCTGCGTGTTGCCGGTGCTGCTGCATGTCCAAGTTTATACAGCTGATAAAGCTGCTATCATTACTCCCTATAGCTCTCTTCAAATTTGCTATCGCAATTGATGCTTCGCCTTTCAGGTGAAACTGCGACAACCTTTTTACAACCGGACGGCGGACGAAGGGTTGTGTCCACATATCTGCATTTGCGCTGTGAGTGTTGTGACACTATAAAAAAGTTGTCGCAGTTTCACCCGAAAGGCGAAGCATCAATTGCGATAGCAACTTAGTAGAGAGCTATACGGAGTAAGGATAGTAGTTTTATCCGCTGTTCAAACTTGGACATGCAGCAGCACCGGCAACACACAGCACTGTTGTCGACGCCGTCGGCGTTTTGCCCGCGTTCGCACAAAATGCGTGCGGCGTTGGTGACTGTTGCCGGAGCCTCTGATATAAATAGGCACTTGGTGCCGCAGCTAAACGTCGCCTCCCTTCCCTGCCCCCCCCCCCCCCCCCCCTCCCACGGCCTTTCGTGCGTCAGAAGAAGGCGCGTTTGCTCTACATATATGGTGATTGTAAAGGAAGGAAAGAGACGCCTACTTCTGCAGCCCTTAAGGGAGCACGGCACAGAACGCGCGTTTGTTCTCCGCCGTGCGTTCACTCCCCGTGAAAGCGCGCGTCCCTCGCGCCCTTTCACTCGCACATACAGCGTTCGGCGGCGCGCGGCGACGATTTCATCTCCATTGACGTCATACGGAACCTCACGGTGACGGCGACGGCGACGCCGACGGCAGAAATCTGCTTTGGAGTGTCCATATACTTGCTATCGCAATAAAAAGTTGTCGCAGTTTCACCTGAAAGGCGAAGCATCAATTGCGATAGCAAATTTGTAGAGAGCTATACGGAGTAATGATAGTAGCTTTATCAGCTGTATAAACTTGGACATGCAGCAGCACCGGCAACACGCAGAACTGTTGTCGACGCCGTCGGCGTTTTGGCCGCGTTCGCACAAATCGCGTGCGGCGTTGGTGACTGTTGCCGGAGCCTCTGGGGGCGGCTCGGAGATTTTCGACCACATCAGAACGGGACACTCGTCGGGCAGCGTCGGAAGTCTTTACCACCTTCTCGCCTCACAACGTTTTATTGCGATAGCAATTATATAGACACTCCAAAGCAGATTTCTGCCGTCGTCGTCGCCGTCGCCGTGAGGTTCCATATGACGTCAATGGAGATGAAATCGTCGCCGCGCGCCGAACGCTGTATGTGCGAGTGAAAGGGCGCGAGGGACGCGCGCTTTCACGAGGAGTGAACGCACGGCGGAGAACAAATGCGCGTACTGCGCCGTGCTCCTTTAAGGGCTGCAGAAGTAGGCGTCTCTTTCCTCCTTTACAATCGCCATATATGTAGAGCAAACGCGCCTTCTTCCGACGCGCGAAAGGGCGTAGGGGGAGGGAAGGGAGGCGACGTTTAACTGCGGCACCAAGTGCCTATTTATATCAGAGGCTCCGGCAACAGTCACCAACGCCGCACGCATTTTGTGCGAACGCGAGCAAAACGCCGACGCCGTCGTCAACAGTTCTGCGTGTTGCCGGTGCTGCTGCATGTCCAAGTTTATACAGCTGACGAAGCTACTATCATTACTCCGTATAGCTATCTACAAATTTGCTATCGCAATTGATGCTTCGCCTTTCAGGTCAAACTGCGACAACTTTTTATATATATAGGCACGTAGTGCCACAGCTAAACGTCGCCTCCCCCCCCCCCCCCCCCCCCCCTCGGATTTTCGCGTGTCGGAAGAAGGCGCGTTTTCTCTACATATATGGCGACTGTAAAGGAGGAAAGAGACGCCTACTTCTGCAGCCCTTATGGGAGCATGGCGCAGAACGCGCGTTTGTGTGTGTAAGTGGTTCGTGTGGAAAGGGAAAGGTTGACGCTATATTCTGCAGCCCTTGAGGGAGCACGGCTCAGCGCCAACAAGGAGGGGAAAGTTGGAGAGAAAGGGGATAGGGTAAAGTCGTCACCCGTGGGTTCACTCCCTGTGAAAGCGCGCGTCCCTCGCGCCCTTTCCCTCGCACATACAGCGCTCGGCGCGCGGCGACGATTTCATCTCCATTGACGTCATACGGAACCTCCCGGCGACGACGACGGCGACGGCAGAAATCTCCTTTGGAGTGTCCATATAATTGCTATCGCAATAAAACAACGCCGCTACGGAGAGCATGAACTTGCAAGTTTTTTATTAGTGACCACAAATGAGCTATTTCATTTGCGCGATGACCTTATGCACCGTATTCTCACACTTCTGCCTCACGGTGCTAACGGAAACCGCTCAAATTACCTTCGCGAAATATTGCAGGGAAATGCCTGGCAATGAAACAAAATATTTCAAGTGTGCTGCTTCTTGGATGACTTCGCAATTCGCACTTTGCGGGGACACGCTATGACAGTGAGTAAAACCAGTGTTGTACACGTTCCTCTAAAACAGGAACGAAAGCTCGTTCCTCATTCCTTCTCGATCTTGAAACGAGTTCCCGTTACAAGTTCCTTTCATGCGAAAGGCACGCGTTCCAGTTACACTTCGAACATTTCTACGTGTCGTTACATTAACGTTACATCCACAATGTCGGACAATTCTGAGGCGAAATAACGTGCAGCAATGTAAAACTCACATCGAACTACGTATATTACACGAATTTGAACGCCACCGGCAGGAGATTATCTGGAGATAAAAAGAATCCAAAGAAACGCTGCTAGACAAATTTTTTTCAGGGAGCTCCGGGTATACTCCAGACATGTCCAACAGCAACTTTCGTGTTCCTATATTATGTGTGCAACATATATCGCCCTTTCCAATTCAGTCTTCAAATGCGCAGTCAGGATACTGATCTTCAGATGTGCAAATAGAAAGTTTCTCACATCCACCAAATAATTAAATTTCTAGCGCAAGAAACCGCATCGAAAGGAACAATGCATAGACGTGTAATGAATGCTGATTCAATATTGCAATATGAGTCAAAAAGCAATGTCCAGAATACACATTCGCAACTTGGTAAAGTCCCTCGTTTGAACTCAGGAAAAGTTGCATCTCGATGTTGGTGTCCCACAGACGAACGCGTTTTATTGCGATAGCAATTATATGGTCACTCCAAGCGAATTTCTGCCGTCACCGTGGTCGTCGATATGAGGTTCCACATAAAGGTAAAACACGGTACCATCGTCGCGGCGCGCCGTACGCTGTATGTGCGAGCGAAAGGTTGCAAGGGTGAGCCGAAGATTGCGGCTCAATCACGCGCGCGCGAGAAAGGCACGGCGGAAGCTCGCTTCTTCTGTCGCGCGCGATGCACGGGGGCGAGGGGGGAGGGGGGGGGTGGCGTCGTACTCCGGCGGCGGCTGCGCGAGCGCCATTTCTTGAAAGCGATCTGCGACGAGGAAAAAGTGCGCGCCCGCGTGGTCCTCATCTTCAAAGCGATCTGCGATGTGGACAAAATGCAGCTAGTTCCGGTAGCTTCGTATGCGCTGTGCTTTCGACGTTTAGTTCGCGTTGAAGTGAGAGACAACACGAAGCTCAATTCGATCGCTGCTGCTGCCGCGCCTCCTCACTCCAGCGTCTTGACAGCGAATTTCCGCGGTTATCAAACGAGATGTGTTCATGTTTGCCGGTGCACGCGTGACACCGTGCTTCTTAATTTAGTGAGGGAGCGAGAATGTTTACAAGTTTACAAAACCACATTGAGGAGGTCTGCAGTATGTAATAAATAAATAAATAAATAAATAAATAAATAAATAAATAAATAAATAAATAAATAAATAAATAAATAAATAAATAAATAAATAAATAAATAAATAAATACAGCCGATAAAATTACTATCCTTAGTTCGTATAGTTGTCTACTACCAGAGACGGACTGTGCTACTACTTTGCTATCGCAATCGATGCTTCGCCTTTCGGGCGAAACTGCGACATTTTTTCGTCAGCACTTCGTTGGCAATGTTCAAGAGCCGTTCCACGTACCCAAGGGCTTGAGGATACTGCCCTGTTGTATTTGAGGAAAAGTCGGTTCAGTACCTAGAAGTTCTTCATATGCGACAGCGGGTAGTCAACTGGTACCAGCAGGTACCGCGACAGCTCATCCGGTGCCTCGGCTGGAAGGGTTTGGTGCCCGAACGAGAAGAAATCTTCGGGCGCGGACGAGGTGGTAACAAGCGTCATAGTCACGTGACAGGCAAGTGGCAGTATTTTGCGCCGCACGCGGTCGCCCATCCGCCGTCCATGAGGTGCTGAGTAGGTGCGCGCGTGTATTCAATGCCGTGGAACGTTTACAGAAGGAACGCCATGCCTTCTGCCGTTCCTTCGTAAGCCTAACTAGTTACCGTTACAATTCCACCGACCCTTAACGAAACGGTGGCGTTCCTCCCAAAAGGAACTATTTCTAGCAACGCCGTTCCCTACAACACTGAGTAAAACCCACGTATACACTTGCCAACACGAAGACATTCTGAATACCTCCGCGATTTCTGTTTCAATGTCTTCTTTTGTCTTCACCACGAAATCCAATTTTCGCTGGCACACTTCACAACTAAGGTGCTCAGTGTTTCATCATGCATACTTTCAACTTGCATGTCTGTACAAAATGACAACTTACCGCAGCGTTCTTTCACTTGTACTTAATGACAAAGTCGGGTAGGAAACAATGATGTGGGCGTGGTTGTCTCCCACGTTAGCCATTCATAGTGTTTAATTAAGGCGTGGATGATAGTGTTTAGGATTGAGGAAATCCCTTACGCAAGAAACACTAATAGCGTTGCTCAAAGCGCACACTTGATGTATTCCGGAGCAGAATGTGAGCGTCGAACTTCGATGATGCTCGCAGTGGCCGATCACAGTTACGCTGACGCTAAGAATTTAATTAAGCAAGAATTATGCCAGCAATACTCAAGAGAAAACGACGTTTGATTTATATACCAACCTCTATCCGCGCCTTATACTTCTTGTTTTAGTAAAGTGAGTGACTTAAGGTATGTTATGCAACATTAAAAAGAATAGAGGTGAGCTTCAGTATAATGAGAAAATAAAGCATGAAGCTGTATCGTGACGCCTAAGCTTTTGTATCCACGTCCTGTGAGTGTACGTGTATTAATGGAAGTTACCGCAATTACCCTTTCTTTAAGGTACGAGCACTGTAGAGATTTTCATATGACATGGTTTAATGCATCACCAGTTCGCAAAGTGATGCGTAGGCGAGAAAACAACAACAACAACAACAACAACAACATTTTGCAATAGGATGCCCTGTTGCGAAAAGTATTTATACGAGGCTAATTTGAGGACGACTGCCTTGATCGAACAAT
>NC_051155.1:56635655-56695654 GCF_013339745.2 Dermacentor silvarum
CAGCAAATTGTAGTGATGAGTGTAATTTGTCACATTGTTCAATGCGGGAAACTTCAGTTGATTCCTCAGAGTCGTTTGTCGCTCACAGGAAGATAATCAGGTTTTCTGGGGATTCTGCATCTGTTTGGCACGCCTGCGGGGTTTGCAAAAATAAAACAGGCTGTCAAGTATTTGACGCGATGCTCAATGCAGGCAATCCGACTAAAATCACAGGTAAACACAAAAACAAGTTCAATATCTCAAAAGCGCACGCTTACAGCATCAGTCCGTGTAACTGTATGAGCCTGTCCTATTATTTCACAGGGTCCTGCCGAAGGTTGAGGGTCATCATCATGTGGGTTCGAGAGGCATCTCCGGTAATTCCCCACCACTTGGAAGTGTGTCATAGAAGCCCAGGCAAGCAGAGGTATCTTGATCTTGCACAATTGCTAGGTCAACTGGAGGAGTACTTTGCGGCACAGCCTGCACCACGGAATTTTGCACTGATCGGGCTGCCCTTACAGTACACCGTTTCCACCTAGGCAAAATGAAATAGCGTGGTAGTGACTGCATCAATCTGTTCATTGCAAGGTTTATATGCTGTCTGTTCTTTCAGCAAATGCATGTTAGTCCACTTTTAGCATAACTAACACACAAACTTTACCATGGTGGCATGGCCACAGGGCAGTAGCCAGGAAGCACTTGGGGAACGTGGGGGGGGGGGGGGGGGGACCGGTAATTTTATACCTGCGCACAATTCCTGGCTACACCAATGCAGGGCCCAGCTTTTAGACTTTGTTTTTCTTTGTTCTGCCCCGAGGCAAAAATCGCATTATGCCATCTTCTAGTATGAAAAAAAAGTTGCAGTGGCTTAGCTCGGCTATGCCAGGATATACGTAGCGTTATCAAAGGTTCAGCTGATTATTCTTAGCTTATTCTTAAGATTATTCTTAAGATAAGATTATTCTTATGAGTCAAGCTTCTCCGTTCTTCTGCGCTGTTGAGCAGCATTTGCGCTCTCCTCCTCCATGGCTATACCACACTGGCAAACGCCAGTCAGAAGCGCAGCGGATCCAGCGCAGTGTCAGACGGCGACTGCACAGCGAGCGCGCGCCGGCGCCAGTGCGTCTACCACGGCTACGACGTCACTCCTCTGGAATGCGCAGACCGGCGGCGGTGAGTCGCGCGCGGCGGCGGCGGAGTGCGCGAGAGGTGCCGGCTCCGGTGGCTCCGGTGCGCAAGCCGTGTGACATCACTGATCCTTGCGCATGCGCAGCACGGCTCTTGATGTGCCGCGCGAAACGGGCTTGGCTAGGCCAGTGTAGCTAACGCTACAAAAGTAGTAGTGTGGACTGTTTGATAGTGTTTTAACGACCGCACTTGCAGAAATGCAGCGACTATGCTAGCTGAAGTCAGCACTGCACAGTTTTCTTTCTATTCTACCCACGAAACACAAAACATCTTAAAAACGTCTATGGCTACAAACGGCTGTAGACGTTTTGGTCTACGACAAGACTGCAAATAGAATTTCTTCTAAACATAGCCCTAAGCGCCTGAAATATAATAGTTTATGTTCTATTTGCGGTAACAACTCACTACTAGTGTTACCAGAGTCTATTTTGTTAAACGCATTCGGAATGTCTAATGACGTTTTTCACTGGTCGATCTGGAGTGGCCGCCGAAATCCCGGAGTGAGCGCTCGCACTTCACCAACCCTAATCTGCCAGCGGAGAGCGAAAATGATCCGCGCTGGATCGTACCGGAAGTCTGCGCACTCAAGTCACAAAAATCGACTTCCGCTTTGCATGTTTCCATGGCCACCAAGATCGCCGTCCCCCAGCGAGCGGAAGTGACGTATTCTATCGTCCCATTTCCGCCCACATCCGCGCCTCGGCAGCGGAGCAAGTGAGAGCGATCCGGCGCGGAGCGAGTTGATCCGAAACGACCAGTGGAAAGCGCGAACCCGCTCCAGCTCGACCAGTGAAATTCGGATTCGCAGCCGTGGAGCAAAAAATCCTGCTCCAGATCGACCAGTGAAAAACGCCATAACTCAAGAACTTTTTTAGATGCTTTTGTCTAAAAGTGCATAACATGCCAAACGGAATGTTAAGTTTACGGTTACCGTCGGCGTTAACGAACAAAAGACGCCACAGATAAATGAACTCATAAGAAGCAACATACTAACTGGCTTCATTGTTGAATGATTTCACACCGTAACTTCAACAATCAAAGGTGTATTATCGTTTTCAACCCAGCCCGCACATGCGACGCCTGGAAGCCATTAATCCATGCTCGCGCAGCATGCAGGAGCTGACAGCAGGAGCGAAACGCCGGTGTCAAAGATCGCATCACGGTGGCTGTGACCGCAGCGGCGTCAAAGCAGCCACCGCGATGCGATCACTTTGGCGGTTGTCAAGTAGATAGTCTCTAAATTTGTCAGGCATCCGATTCCGTGCTTGCAACACTGTGAGGCAGCAAGTTTGAAAAAACGGTCGCTGGCGTACGCATTGTCTCGTTCGTGGGTTCGCACGTTGTGCTAGTTGTGTGCCGTTCTAAGCTGTTGTATACATTTATTTGATATCAGCTCGAGTCATTTAACTGTGCCGACGCTGTTTGCCATGTGTTTTGCATCAGTGCTTTGTGACATAAGCTGTATTGCGTGCTTTCGCCGACGGCTTACTACCACAATGGCGGGTTCTGCGTTCACCGCCTTCGTTCTCGATGCGCCTTTGCATGTCGCACGTTTGGATAGCGCGTGTTCCGGTAAGTGAAATACTTTGCACTTTGTTTTTCGTCAACAGTGACCGAATTTTTGTAGGCGTTAACCGCGACATTTATTTGTGGTTGGACTCTTTTGCCTAGCCGGTATTTGTCAGCTTTATTTTTATACGAGGGTTCTCCTTGTTTATAGTCTTTATGGTTAACGTAGCATGAAACAAGCGAAGGTAGTGCATTCAGAGAGGACACGCTGCTCATAATCATGAGCCAGACTGTACTCGGCCTATCTTGTGTCCTTTTGTTCTTGCATGGACACGTTACAGCTTTGCATGCGCGCGCATGTGTTGTAGCGTTCCCCCCGCAATGCTTACTTGTTTTACACAATTTCAAATGCAGTCGGCTGCTGATGTAAAAATTGCACTGGTGCTTTGTTAAAAATAAACTGCAAAACTAGCTGCTTAGTACGTGCTTCATCTGGGAGTGCAATCACGACTACTTGTCGTTAATAATGGATAACTGTAGTTCACCTCATTTGTAATTGCATATCTGTCTTTCAACTGCCCTGATGCTCTCTTGTTTTGTTGTTTTCACTCTATAGACGGCTGGACATCTTATGTCTTGGCGCTAGCTGAATCGCGGGACCTCATCATTATGATCAGGGTAAGCCAATGTACCTTACCCTCTCTTATCCTCACAGTGCTTTGTATATGGGTTAAGACCAGAGACGGTAACATATACAGCATTTAGCAAATGGGCATTTTTTTGCACTGGTCCCTAATCAGCTGCCACTATTATTCTCAGTTTCTCAGCATCAGTGTACATAGTTTACTTCTACTACTACTTAGCTTCCATAAGCCTTCCGAAACTTAACTGTGGGTAGTCAAACTCAGAAATTAACTCTGTTGTGTCATCATTCACCAGTATTTCATACATGAGGGAAGTTTTGCTAGAAGAGTGTACGTTGCACCTTGCTTCCCACAATGCGCAGTTGTGTTTAAGCCAGTATGTGACGAGTTCTCCATTCTAAAAGGTTTTCTGTGTGATTTATTTTATTTACAGGAATTTACTGTACAGCATCAGCAAGGAGTGCAATTTCAGATCTTTGTGTCTGCTGCAGGATGTATGCTTTGCAGCTTGGATTGTTAAAACATGGGCCGAGGCTTCCATACAAGAACGAACTTCAACTTGGCTCTACCACCATCAGCACTTGGCTGGCGCCTGCCGAATGAATCATCGCAGGTATGTTGTGCAGACTGGTATTTAACCTTACTCTGATCGCACAATGATGTGTGATAATCGCTGTGTGATCATCAACCTGAGATTGTGTTGTCATATGTGCGTGTTGAACAGTCATGATGCCGCGGTTTCCAGCAGTGTGCAGAGCTGCTTTGCAAAAATTTGTCATGACTCAAATTTTACCTGTGCTGTCTTTTTGTCATCTATTTGAATATTATCAATCAGAGGTGTTATCAGAATTTAGAATGTTATTTTTCTTGGCCCTTTGACTAGGCTGCCACGTTTCACCTTTCGCTAGGTGGACTATTAGTTGAAAACATTTTTTTTGTGTGTAGTGGCTTATCAACTGCTAGTCAATGCAGATGCTGAAAATTTCCTGAGGCTATAGATGCACTGATGAACTT
Organism: Dermacentor silvarum; assembly: GCF_013339745.2. NCBI lineage: Eukaryota > Metazoa > Arthropoda > Arachnida > Ixodida > Ixodidae > Dermacentor > Dermacentor silvarum. The sequence goes on from NC_051155.1 coordinate 56,639,993, forward strand.
GCAACCTCTACAAATCACTTTGCTCTTTTTGGCGAAATCAGTATGTTAACACTTCTAAGACAGGAGGCAATGATGATATACTTTCAATTTTTATGAGGTATCATCCAAAATGACGCATTATTGGTGGGAAGTATTGCCGTAAGCCAATTAGGGTCTGATGAAAATATATCACCAAAAGTGATTGACCCAACCCGAGAAGCATTGCACTGCGATACTTTATCACCAGTCCTTTGTGTGCTACCTGCTTAACCTGTACTATGTTATGTTTAAGCATGAAAAAAAGGCGACAGCTAGACAGTGCAAAATGCCAATCTGGGTTTTGGTTTAATCTAAAATGCCGTTTAACTTTTTAATCAAGATAGCAGATAATTTACCTGCAGAATGGTTAACTGTTTTAAACTGATTATATTTTGCGGAGAGGCTCTCAGACTTGTTTAACAAGTTAATAAGTGCTTTTTTAGCCACGAAACGCCAAATAATAATTTGAAGGCACTTCTCTGTCTGACACTTGTCTGCAGTTTAATAACTATGTGCCAGGAAATTTACTAGTTATCTTAAGAATCACATACATACCTTAAGAGCCCAGTATGTTAAGACAAAGGATGGCTTACATTTATTTTCAACGTGGGTCAAACTTCTTGCTTGGTACATATTGCTAATTGAGGTTCCAATTTGCACATTCTCATTTCCTATTTCGCTTTTTTTTCTCGTCTGTGCAGGTTTTGCTTGCCTGTGTCTACAAGAACCTTCACACGTGACCTGCGACAGAAAGCATTTGTGGGCAGCCAGTGCTCTCCTACAAAGACTGGCCTGCTCAGGCTGCGGCAGCAATCATCCTCGAGTTCTATGCATGGCCACCTTTGCTGCTATTTGTCACTCTTGTTAATTACCCGTTCTGCATATCTTCTCATTTATTAGGTAATAAAGTTTGACCGTGTCACATGGTGCGAAGTAGAGGTTTTGCAGCATCTTAGCTTGCAGTTACATTTTATGCACTGCACTGCATGAAGAGCTCATCGTACACTGTGTATAAAAATAACAGCATATTCTAATTTATCTTTCAGTTCCGATAGCATGCAATATGCAAGGAATTCACTAATGAATGGCATGCCGAAGAACTGGCCATTATTTCTGCGTGATGGTCTGCAAGCATATGGCGATACTTAACAAAAGAGGGGCCACAAGTAAGTTACAATTTACTTTTAAATGAGGCACGGGCATCAGAACAAAATGTCTGTATTGCCCGATAGAGTGGTGCGCAGAGTGCTTTTCTAGATGTGAACCATTCTTTATTTTTAAGAATACATTGTAGCACAGCATTCTGTTTCGTATACTTGTGTGATGCTATTCTGCCGGCTTAACTGATACCAGGATGTCATCTTTGCCTGAGCCACAGCATTGCTGACAAAACGTTTTCGCTGCTAGAAACTATTCCAGTTCGCAATAGACCCAGCAAGGCAAAGTTTTGTCGACAGTGATGTGTTTCATGCAGAAGTGACATCCATGTTTCAGTCAAAGGGGGCACATTGGCATGACACCGGCATACAATGCAGATCTTGTTTCATATACAAAAATAATTGTGACCGGCGGTATTTAATTCATTGGTCTAAGCAAAATGCACTAGTCGACCAGTCGGGCTGTGCTACACTATTCCCATGGTTAACTTCTGGAAAAACAACCTGTGCATCACTCTATATCCGACAATATATTTTTTTCTGATGTACGTCCATGCCTTATTTAAAATAATTTGGAACTGTGCACAGACCTCGTGTTACTGTAGCCAGTGCCGCACAAATTTGAGGAAATGTCTGGTAAAAGTCTTCAGTTGTTCTTCTCAAGATGTCCGTTAGCCAACTTTTAGCGTAAGGTTAGCAGGGCTTACTGAAGTACTTTTAGACGTCCACGGCTACAAAATGTCTTGATCAAGACAGCTACCAGACTTTCGAATTGTGCGTTCAAGACATCTTTTAGACATCAAATAGCTGCTTCTCTGTTTCGTGGGTATTGCCTTGCTTAACTATCAAGGACGCGCGCGAAACAAGTTCTCGCCGAGCATGGAAGCAGGAATTATTTGTTTAAGCAAAATGCTTTAAAACGTGCGATGAATTCTGTGCTCCACTGGTCATCATAGCTCTGCGCCACTTTTGGGTCAGGTGCCCATTTCTTGTACGCCACAGGAACAATCGTCGGCACATACCACGGGTGTTGGCTACAGCCATTTTTGCAGTTTCCCGCAAAATGTCTCGTACAAATCCGTGTCGTCTCTGTTAGCAAGCGCGCACTTCCCTTGGCAATGTACAGAAATCTACTAAAGATGCCTGCTCACAGCCCAAATACATGCGTACGCAACTTTAACTAGTACGTCCGCTACAATATAGTATAGCAGCAGCAGCGTAAATAGCTTCCTAATTTTTTAACAGTGATCGAGAGAGGGAAGTTGAAAGCATTAGTAATCATTTCTGCTTCGTCAATGCAGGCGAGACCGAAATGCGTGCGTGTACCTCCCAGTAAATCTATCTATCGGTGGAGTCAGTGGTGATACAGGAATGAACTCAATGCATCATGCACATATTCAATTTCCCGGCATGCGTGAACTTCGACCACTGCTAGCGCATGCAACAAAAGTTGTTTTCTTGCTTTGTTCGGCGCACTGGGGTCATCCACGTTCGTCGTCTGCCTTTTTCGTACCATTTTGTTGGGAATCAGTAGAATTTCACTGGAGGCATGCACCCATTCGAGTTTACATTGCTGTTATGACAGTTAACAAAATAACAGTAATTAGCAGTTTTCCGTAGAGGTGCCATCGCAAACAAGATCCCTTTCGCGTTAACGGAACTTAAGAGGAAGCGACGGACACTCGCGGGTGGTGAAATCTCTCCACCAGGGCAGATGCGAGTGCTGGCGTCCAGGGTGAAATTTCGCGGATAGTTCGCGAAAGAGAACCCTTATCTTCTTACACCACCCTCTCCCACTTTGGTGGCTGCGGGCAAAGGATCTGGTGGCGGGAGAGTAGGACGGCAGTCGCCTGTCATACGCTCGTGCAACTAGAGACAAACATGACGAACCGGCTGATATGTTCAGCCACATATACTACCGCTACAGAAGCGCTGGTTAACGGCTCTGTTCTTAACAGAATTACGCCTAGAAACAACAACCGCTGCCTAAATATCCCAACTGTAACACACATACGTCATCAAGTGCATCATTCCTTTAATAAAGACAATAGTTTTGTAGAAGCGTTCGGCTATTCGCTTACCTTGAGAATCATCCTCGATAGTTTCTACACAATTTTTTAGGGGCGAAGCTCCTTATAGCGGCACCCGTTCCGTCCCCGTCATCGTAGTAGTAGTGTGTAACCAGTAGTGTGTAACCAGTCTGAGAAAAAAAATTCTGAAGTTGTGTCCGTAGCGCGGAATCGAACCAGGGACCCCTGGCTTCCGAGCGCGCGGCTTTAGCCCACTACGCCACGAAGCGGACATGGACACACGCACCACGATGGCAATAAATACCCAACATTAACGAAAGGCCGCGTTTCTAGCGCGTTTCCAACGTGTTTGTGCTAGCGCGTTACGGCCCGTGTAAGAAGCTGGTGTAAGACGCTGTGGCCTCTCCGCCTTACCTTCAACGCGTTTCGAACGCGCTGCCCAAAGCGGTGGCAATTCAAGTTCAAGTCGAGGAGCGTTTATGAATACGGGGGGTATACTCTCTCAGCAGTCATGTGATGGCGTCGGCAAACGCGGTGCACGTTCCGGCATGTGTAAATGGCTGCGTAAGACGCTGTGGCCGCTCCCCCTTACTAGAGAGTACTGCACGTTTCTAACGCGTTTGTGCTAGCGTCCCCTTAAGCGGGAGATCCGATGATTCCCTCCGGAGCTTCGCCCACTCATCATCATTCACCCCGTGGATATGCTGTGATTTTTTTTCATGCATATTCGTTATGGCAAAGAGGGAGCCAGTCGTTAGTTCCCATCGTTCAATGAAGGTGGCGCAGCAATAACGTCTTCGATTCTCACGAGTGAAGCCGACGGGAGCGGACGTGTCGAGTCGAGGTGCCATTTCAGCGCAGCAGGAGCAGCGTGCCAAAGAGATAAGCTTTGTTTTTTTATATTTCACTTTTTGGTTCTTTTAGGAGGGTTAGCTTAGCCAAACAATCTTTATAAATTATTTTAATGCTTTCTCACTTTCTTGGTCTTCTCGCTTAGATAAAAGTAGGTAAAAAATTTTTTTTCTTTTCCACATCTACGCCTTGTTAGTACGAGATGATGGTTGGTACTAGGGGGAACCCACGCGTGCGTTGTTCTGAGTGCGAGCGTTCCTACGCGCTGGAAGAAACGCGGTTTAAATCAGCACGCGAAGCGAATGGTGCAGATTTTATCTGTAGGATGTGTGTGCTAGGGTCGCGGCTAGACCGCCTAGAGCAAGACAAGGATAAGTTAGCTAAGCGGGTTGGAAAGCTAGAAAAGGAACTTCAAATCGAGCAGAAGCAGAGGAAGGAGGCAGAAGAAAAGCTAGCTAACGCAGAAATCCAGCTGAGCGCCACCATTCTGCAAAGCAATGATGAACGCATCGAGGCGAGCACCGCGAACGGAGCTGGCTCCGATGCGAGTGCAGAGACAGCCGAACCCGCCACGCCGGTAAGCAGTCGCGCAAACGTCAGTGATAGGCACGAAGGGGATACCACTGACGCGGCCGGGGAAGAAAACAAAGCCAAGGGCAAGAATAAGAAAGGAGGGGAGGGCATTGTGACTTCGGGGGCAGCTTTCGGCGGTGAGGGGGAAGGAAAGCGTCGAGTTGTCTTTGTTGGGGATTCCAACATGCGTAAAGTAGAACCGGCGATAGCAGAGAGGGTAGGGGCAGACGAACGAGTCCAGGTTAGCGCGCTTCCGGGAAAGCCGATTAGAGAGGTGATCGCGAAGGCCAAGGAACGCATGTGGGACACAATGGAGGAGAGACACCTAGTGGTGATAATGGGCGGAGTGATTGACGTACTGAACGGACGAGGAGCAGGAATCACAAAGCAAATAGCCAAAGGGGTCACCGACCTGCGGAATGTTTCAAAAGAAGTACAAATCGCGGTGTGCACGGTGCCAGAGGTTGAAAGGCAGGGTTATAAAATTGAAAGGGCAGTTCTTGCAGTAAACAGGGAAATTTGGACTCTAGCTAAAGCAATGAATTTTACGGTCATTGACATCAACCGTGAAGTGCACCGAGCAGGCCGCGAAGGCGCTTTTGTGCGTGACGGGATACATTTTAGTGAAAGTGTAGCAACACCGGTCGGAAATCGATTCGCGGCACGAGCTGTAGCTTTTTTAGGCGGGCCCCAGGCAATCAGGAAGCAGGATTAAGTATTGAACATAGCGAAACACCAGTAAGGGGCAGAATTAGGCGACCAGGAGTCAGGAAAAGACGCAGAAAGGATAAGAATAGAGAAGGTAAAATTTGCTACATTAACATGCAGGGTGGTCGTAAGCAGGAAAAATGGCTGGAAATTCAAACGCAACTGAATGATGAAGCGATTAGTGTGTACGCCTTGACCGAAACGCATCTACGAGATTTGGAGCAGCCGCCTGTTATTGACAACTTTGTATGGGAAGGGTGCAACAGAATGACCGGGTCAAGGAAAGGCGGAGGCGTAGGCGTACTAATTAGGCGAGGTCTGAAGTGGCGAAGGGTAAACGAGACATGTAAAGAGCATTTATGGATTAGTGGTACATGGCAAGGTAAAAAGACGTGGCTGGGAGTAGCTTACCTGTGGACAGGTAGTGATAGCAGGGAAAAAAATAAGGAATTGGTCGATTGCATTAGAAGCGATATTAATGAGTTCAGTAACTCGGGCCAGGTGATATTAGTGGGAGATATGAACGCGCACATGGACGATTTAGACGGATATACTGATTACAACGGCTCTCTAGTGCTGGATTTGTGTGATGAACAGAACCTTATAGTAGTTAACAGGGAGAATAAGTGTCATGGACAGGTAACGTGGCAATGCGGAAACAGGCAGTCATGTATCGACTACGCCTTAGTCTCAGAAATGGTCTACGAACAACTGGACCAAATGATAATAGACGAAAATGGAAAAAATAGCCTGGGAAGCGATCATAGACGTTTAGCATTAAAGTTTGGGAGAGATACCAGCGCAGAACATGAACCAATAGCCTCAGAGTTTTTAAAAATGAATGACGAGCAAATAACAGAGATCGCAAACAACATAGAGAAGAAAATTGAGGCTTTTCCTACAGCAGTCTGGGAATATAAGGAACTGGTGGAGGTTATGCAGCATGAAATAAGGCGGACACGGCAATACAATTGTTGGATTGGAAAGAGGAAACCACGTAAGTGGTGGAACAAGGAAATTAAACAAGCTATAGAAGAGCGTAAAGAGGCATCTAGGGTTCATCGAGAAGCCAAAAAGTTGGGATTACAAGAAGAAGAGGTGCTCCTTAGATGGAATACATACCGAGAAAAGAAAAGGGTCGCGAGTGAGCTCGTGCAAGAGAAAATTAAATGCGCAAGTGAACGTTGGGTGCATAACATTCACAAAAGAGACAAAGGCGCCCCAAAAAGATTCTGGAACCATATAAAAGCACTCGGAGCTCCAACTAGAAACTCGCAAACGGCTATAAGGGATGAAGACGGTAACATCTATGAAGGCGATGATGCGCTGCGGTACATCACAGACGTTATCAGGCATAACTTCGGTACGAGAAAAAGCGTAGTTCAGACAACAGATCCAGCAACAACAGAGAGGCCTGAGAGATCAAAATTCAGCATAGAAAGCTTTTATTGGAAAAAGGCAGCAGAAAATGTCCCTAACAACACGGCAGCAGGACCCGATGAAATCCCAATACAGCTAATCAAAAACCTCGGTCCAAAAAGCAAGGCACTGCTGACTAATGCCATAGAGCAAGTGATTAGAACAAAGAATATTCCCGTTGGATGGCGTGAAAGCAAGATGAATCTTATCTACAAAGGCAAAGGAGATAAGGATAAGACGAGCTCGTACAGGCCAGTTACAGTAACGTCGGTGATATATAGAATGGCAATGCAAGCCATAAAATTAGAACTGTCGAAGTGGGTGGAGGAAAACGGTGTATTGGGGGAACTACAGAATGGGTTCAGGCCAGGCAGACGCTTAGAAGACAATATGTTTGTACTAACTCAGTGCATAGAGATTTCAGTAGCTCAGAAAAGACCTTTATGGATAGCATTTCTAGATATTAAAGGAGCTTATGACAACGTAGACAGGGAATTGTTGTGGGATATTCTTCAATACGAAGGCATAGATGACGATTTCGTGGAGCTGCTGAGGGAGATATATCGAGACAACCAAGTACAAGTGGCATGGGAAGGCCGAAAAGGAAATGAAATGGTGGGAATTCACCAAGGATTGAAGCAAGGATGCCCTCTGTCACCATTGTTGTTCACGCTTTACGTCAAGGGCATAGAAAGACGACTGGAAAACAGCGAATTAGGTTTTGATTTATCCTACATGCGTAATGGACAAATGGTGCAACAGAAGGTCCCTGGACTGATGTACGCAGACGACATTGTGCTACTAGCGGACAATAAAAAAGATTTACAGATACTTGCGAATATCTGTGGGAACGCAGCGACAAATCTAGGCCTTAAGTTTAGCACAGAGAAATCAGGGATTATGATTTTTAATGAGCACACGAGTAACTTCGTGGTGTCAATTCAACAGCAAGTAATACCCATAGTGAAGCAATATAAGTACATCGGCGTACACATAAACGAAGGAAAGAATTACTCAAGCAACCACCAAGATAATCTGAAAATAAAGGGGAAGCGGAATGCAGCATTAATGAAACACAGAGCACTGTGGGGCCACAATAAGTATGAGGTGGTGCGTGGAATCTGGAAAGGAGTAATGGTGCCAGCGCTAACATTCGCAAATGCCATTATATGCTTAAAATCGGATATATTGGCGGGTTTGGAAGTTAACCAAAGATCAGTAGGCCGGTTGGCTTTGGGAGCACACGGTAATACGACAAATGAGGCAGTGCATGGAGACATGGGTTGGGCCTCTTTTGAAGTCAGAGAAGCACAAAGCAAAATTAGTTTTGAAGAAAGGCTCAGGAACATGGATGAAAATAAATGGGCGGCTAAAGTGCACAAGTATCTCTACATGAAAAGCGTGGACACAGAATGGAGGAAGAGGTCAAGGAAGTTGGCAACCAAGTACAGGATAATCGAAACTGTAAATAGACAACCAGGGGTCATCAGAAAGAAAGTGAGAGAAATAGAGACCGTGAATTGGATGCAAAGAATGGAAACGAAAAGGACAATGGAGATTTACAAGAATGAGAAGAAAGAAATTAGAAGGGAAAATCTGTACGATAACACAAAGGGCAGTGCCTTGCTATTTGAGGCTCGAGCCGGTTGCCTAAGGACGAAAACATATCGGAACAAATATTCGGAATTAGATGAGACATGTGTATGCTGCAGTAAAGATCCAGAGACCACTCAGCACATCCTAATGGAATGCGACGGGATCCACCCAGCGAGAACCGTAGGTAACGTGCAACTCCCAGAAGCGCTTGGGTTTAAAGTGGAAGGAAACATAAACAGATCAGCCGTAGAGATCAGCAAGAGACGATTAGAGTACTGGTGGAAAAAAAGTAGGGAAAAGATGGATGCGACCTGATCTCTTAAAATCATAGGCAGCGGTACAAGGTAAATTTTTGAAAAAGAAAAATAATGATAGGTATACAAAAATGCAAGATAAAGAACATGTATAGTATACCTGATTAAATCAAGCAGGCTAGGTGACTATTTGTCGCCGCCCCGTTTCAAAGGGGATGCCAATAAATCATCATCATCGATTGCATCAAGTGGCTTTGCGCTGTCAAGAAGATGCATGGTTTTCTTTCTTTTTTCTTTTTTTACAACCGGACGGCGGACGAAGGGTTGTGTCCACATATCTACATTTGCGCTGTGAGTGTTATGACACTATCAAAAACAACGCCGCTACACGGAGCATGAACTTGCAAGTTTTTAATTAGTGACAACAAATGAGCTATTTCATTTGCGCGACGACCTTGTGCACCGTATTCTCACACTTCTGCCTCACGGTGCTAACGGAAACCGCTCAAATTACCTTCGCGAAATGTTGCAGGAAAATGCCTGGCAATGAAACAAAATATTTCAAGTGTGCGGCTTCTTGGACGACTTCGCAATTCGCACTTTGCGGGGACACGCTATGACAGTGAGTAAAACCAGTGTTGTACACGTTCCTCTAAAACAGGAACGAAAGCTCGTTCCTCATTCCTTCCCGATCTTGAAGCGAGTTCCCGTTACAAGTTCCTTTCATGCGAAAGGCACGCGTTCCAGTTACACTTCGAACATTGCTACGTGTCGTTACATTAACGTTACATCCACAGTGTCGGATAATCCTGAGGCGAAATAACGTGCGCAATGTAAAACTCACATCGAACTACGTATATTACACGAATTTGAACGCCACCGACAGGAGATTATCTGGAGATAAAAAGAATCCAAAGAAACGCTGCTAGACGAATTTCTTTCAGGGTGCTCCGGGTATACTCCAGACATGTCCAACTGCAACTTTCGTGCTCCTATATTATGTGTGCAACACATATCGCCCTTTCCAATTCGGTCTTCAAATGCGCAGTCAGGATACTTATCTTCAGATGTGCAAATAGAAAGTTTCTCACATGCACCAAATAATTAAATTTCCAGCGCAAGAAACCGCATCGAAAGGAACAATGCATAGACGTGTAATGAATGCTGATTCAATATTGCAATATGAGTCAAAAAGCAATGTCCAGAATACGCATTCGCAACTTGGTAAAGTCCCTCGTTTGAACTCAGCAAAAGTTGCATCTCGATGTTGTTGTCGCACAGACGAACCCGTTTTATTGCGATAGCAATTATATGGTCCCTCCAAGCGAATTTCTGCCGTCACCAGTGGTCGTCGATATGAGGTTCCACATAAAGTTAAAACACGGTAACATCGTCGCCGCGCGCCGTACGCTGTATGTGCGAGTGAAAGGTTGCGAGGGTCAGCCGACGATTGCGGCTCAATCACGCGCGCGCGAGAAAGGCACGGCCATAGCCTCCTATATACTTTCTGTGCCCGCGCAATCACTCAGGGAGCGCCGTTCAACCTCCTCTCCTGACCTCCTCGCAGGTCGCCCGCTAGGGGCGCTGCTACCCCAGAGTAGTTCGCTAACCGCCGTGCATGGTTAAAGTACGGTGGCTAGAAGGGGGAGGTGTGAGCAACGGCGGCGGCGGGGTGTTGCAAGCAATCATGACAGCAGCGGCAGCGCTGCAGTCGACCGCAAGATCGCTCCCCGGGCGCGGAGGCATGGCAGTTGGTGCCGCGGGTTTCGAAACGGGCGTTTCTGTTCGCAATTAGCGCTCGCATATTTGACATAACTAGCATTAAGTTAATGCATACCGTACCTTGTTAATAGAGGAGACAATAAATGACTAGCAGATATCCTCTGATGGACTCGCCGTGGGTGCTTTGTGGCTATCGTGTTGGGCTCCTAAGCACGGGGACGTGGGATCGAATCCCGGCCACGGCGGCCGCATTTTGATGGGGGCGAAATGCGAAAACACCCTTGTACTTAGATTTAGGTGCACGTTAAAGAACTCCAGCTGGTCCAAATTTTACTGAGTCCCCCACTACGGCGTGCCTAATAATCAGATCGTGGCTTTGGCACGTAAAACCCCATAATTTTTATCCTCTGGTGAGTGGTCCAGTGTTAAAGGAGCATTCGCTTCAGGCACGTCACAGCCGGCCCAAAGATTTTTTGTTGGTCTCGTCGCACGCGTTCGACGTGCTTTCCCGAATCGTTGGGAGTGAACAAAAATTATTTCAGCTAATGCGAAGAATATTATGCTAGTGGTGTGGGTAAAGAAAGCTGCACCGATTTCTAGGCTCGCAGTGAAGAGCTCCTTAGGTCATATTACTGCGACGCACTGCATCATCCTGCTCGTCAAACTGGTTAATACCAATATATGATGCTTTAGAAGTCATTCCATATAGGAGTTAAATAAACAACACTAATTTAGTCGCCAATGCGATGAACTAGAATGATGGTGACCATGAAGAATACTCAAAAGAACGACAGACAGCACTTGATTAAAGGATTCAACATACGGGGTGTCCCAACTAACATGCAACAAGATTTAAAAATACGCAAATGCCCCGTAGCTGGACAGAACCAAGGCAGTGTTGTTTGCAGTCGCTTGTAGATACTCGGATTATTTTTGCATTCCGCCTACTTACATAATTAGTCCTAAGTAATTATTCAACTTCTTAAATATTATAATTAGATAAAACGAGAAAATTGTAGTGCAACTTGAAAAACTACCGATACAGATTTATGTTGCTCAATACGTGCTGCATAAAAGTGTTTTTCCGAGGGTGAAAGAATTAAGCCAGTGAATACACGCCAAGTGCCTCGAGCGGCCAGTCGCGCGCCAATTTTGCACGTATACGCGGGAAGTTCGTTCACGCTGGGAAAAACACTTTTATGTAACACATATTGAGCAACAGAAAGCTGTATCGGGAGTTTTTCATATTGCTCTACAATGTTCTCTTTGACACTTTTCATCTAATTATAATATTTGAATAATTCGGCAATATTTGAATAATTCGGCAGATTCAAAAAATAATCTGAGTATCTCGAAGCGACGTCAAAGAACATTGCCTTAGTTCTGCCCAGTTACGGGGCATTTGCATATTTTTAAATATCTTGTTGCATGATAGTTGGGACACCCTGTATATGATTCAACTGTGGTTCGAAGTGCAGGCAGATCTTCGAAGTCCTGTCTAAGGCCTTGGCTGCACGGGGCACGGCCCGCTGCCACGCTTTAAGTGCCTCATCGTCATCATGCACCGAGAAAAGTTTTTTTTTTCTGCTTTTCTAGCAGAAAAATAGCCTGTTGTGCAGCCGGGCGCAAAACGGTGCGTCTGTCGTCTCATGCGACTTGCCATTGTTTCTTACGGCATGGCAATGTGTAGAAATATTGTCACCACAAGGAGGCACAACTCCACAGCGTTAATGCGAACAGAAGCGAGCGTGGAGCAAAAAATAACCGATCAGAACCATGCCAACCGAGCGCACTCGCTAGCTCCGACCAACGTTACTATCTAATCTAGTAACGTTGGCTCCGACAGCAGCCAAACTACAGCGGAGGCATCTTAGTGTCGACGCGCGCGCCACCACTCGGCATCATGAATCACTGCAACACGCGCCGCGCTCTCCGACGGCTCCCCCACCTCCCACCTTCTAGCCACCGTAGTTAAAGGCGGGAAAAATTGCGTGTGCGCGCCTCCATTAGCGTCAAATCGAGACAATATTAATTTGCCTCGCCTGCCGACGGTTCGCTGGTTTGTTGGGAGATCACCTTTTTGCAGCAGCCCACGGCTGGGAAAAAAACTTGCCTTCTGCCTTGGATTGACGCGGTGAGCTGCGGCATGGCATTGAACGACTGTGGCTATGGTGACACTGTCGGTTCCGTATTGAGGACGTCTAGCAGCAGCGCAAATGAAAGCCTTTTGGCCGAAAAGAAGACATTGTGGTCACGAGTGAGTTGTACTACTTTAAGTGGTTTGATAGGGCGCTTTGCGATTTGATACCCAGTAGTATGGCGTATTGTTGTGGACCTGGATGCACCTCGTACAGTAAGAGAAAGGTTCCGGGCATCTCATTTCATGAAATCCCGAGCGATGAAGAACTTCCCGAGAATTGGCTCCAAGTTTGATTGTGTCAAACGTGGAATGCGTCAGATACTTGCTGAGAGAGATGCACTTTCGATTTATTCTGACTAGAAAGCTCTCGTCTGACGCCAATTAATCTTTTTTTGGGTGGTTGAGGAGGTCAGCTGGAAGCAACGATCAGACAGACTCACGGGCAGTTTTGTGCGGAACAGAAAAGTCTTTGAAGACAGGCATTGCGTGATGGACACGGAAGATAGCACATGCCCGTCGCTACGCCGGCAACTGAGCGTAAGCACTACGCCAGAACTATCCGAAAAATTTCCCAAAGAGACGACAGCAGCGCTGTTCAACCACATTACCCGGCGCAAAGAAACGCTTCGTTCGCCTGAATGTGCAGCACTAGCGATGGTTGGAGGATACCTATCGAGAGCTGTTAAGCTGTTAATGAGCGGGTGTCTTGCAAAGAATGCCTCAGTTTGTTGACAAAGCCCAAGCCCTCGGCGCCATCAGATTCTCTGATTAGGCTTCAAGACAGAAGCCGTCTGCTGTATCGGTCAGACGAATTCGTAGTTGTGCTGAACTCTTCGCACAAGTAGGTTGAAGTAGTGCTCGCTAAGCTAAGAAATTTTAAGCAGCCGCTGAGGGAGACTGCCGTGAATGCTGCTCAAGTGCTGCGAGAGCGTGAACTATTGAATTGTTCAGTGCCTGAGCATCACCAGATGCTGTTTGAGATCATGGTGACAAAGTTCTTCCGCCCTCTATCCACTAATTTTGCACTGGAGATAACGGACAAGAACGACATCGCAAAAATTTTTAACAGAAGCCCCTGTCACGAAAGCTCCACAAACTTTAAATCCAAATGATGGCAATAAACGTTTTTGTTGTGGACTTATTACAGCCGACATTATTCTTTTTCCACACTGACATACAAAACATATGTAATAATAAGCAGAAGGAAATGAAGCTTCATGCTAGTACAGATAAGAGCTGTGGTTTTCCTTTTATTGTTCTTTTCTTTTGGAAGAAGCAATGCGCGGCGGCCTGTACGCTTCTGTGTCAGCGTTAAACGCCCGTAGATGTAAAACAATAGAATCGCCACCGGTAAAAAAAATATAGCGTGATATATAGCGCTACGGCAGCGTACGCTCTACAGCGCACGCTGCCGTAGAGCGTCCTGTATTTCTATTCTGGGGTAGAGTTACTGTATATGCTACCAAAGGTAGCAGAGTTGCGCGTCTGATTTATGAACGCCGATCGTGCCTCCATTGGCCGAACGTCATCACGTGGGTTCCAAGCAACCGTGCACTGAGGAGAAGCTGATGCTCCGGTCAGTTTCTTGTATTTCCCGACGCCGCCGCTGCAGCGAACTGGATTGACGCAAGTTAACGCTAGCCAAGTTCAAAGCGAATCTGGTCGATCTTGGCGTTCGCTGTTACGTGCGTGTCAGCTGCGGAACAACAGAACGTGCGCAGCAGATCTCACAGGTGTTCAATCGCAGTTACATCGAAATTCCACCGTAATCAGACAAAAGCAGCTAATATTGCAGTAACCAAGTGATTTCTACTTCGCTGCTGGTGTAAATTTTCGGCAGTGGCGTAATCGTGTTGCTGCCGAAAACTTACGCCAGCAGTGAAGTAAAATACACTTGGTTACTGCCGTATAAGCTGTTTTTGTCTGTTTGCGCTCTGCGCCACCAGATGGCAGCACCATACAGGCCGCTCACGTTTACGGTTTCGCCAAGAGGCCCCAACGCTCGTGCGCCTGCGTTTACCCGATAACCGGACAAGCTAAACCTCTCTAATTGACCAGGTGCTCTGCTCCCAACTGCACCAATCGCTCGGAAAGCGGAAAGTTCCGAGAAGGTGCACAGGTAAACGCACAAGTCCAAAAAACAACTAATAATATTCTCACGCCGCGCGTTAAAAATCAGCAGCGCCTTTTTTTCTTCTTGACTATATTATCTAGTGAGCTGTTTCCATGCGCTTTGTTTGCGATTAGACGGAAAAGCGGTCCACACGCGATGGAAAAGCGCCCATGGTCGACCGACGACACGGTAGGCATGTCGCCTGCAAAAACGGAGTTCGGCTTCGCCACATAGGTTTGGTTGCTTGCCAGGCAAGATGGCGGACCTACGCGCAACTCTGCTCCCGTAGGGAGCATATACAGTCCCGTAGGGAGCATATACAGTAACTCTATTCTGGGGTAGCACCGCCAACTGCTGGTGAGTGACGGCACTAGGCGCGACGACCGGTTCCCTGCGTTCTCGGCGCCGATGGGCAGGCATGAAGTATATAGGAGGATATGGCACGGCGGAAGCTCGCTTCTTCTGTCGCGCGCTATGCACGGGGGCGAGGGGGGAGGGGGTGGCGTCGTACTCCGGCGGCGGCTGCGCGGGCGCCATTTCTTGAAGGTGATCTGCGTCGAGGAAAAAGTGCGCGCCCGCGCGGTCCTCATCTTCAAATCGATCTGCGATGTGGACAAAGTGCAACTAGTTCCGGTAGCTTGGTATGCGCTGTGCTTTCGAGGTTTAGTTCGCGTTGAAGCAAAAGACAACACGAAGCTCAATTCGATCGCTGCTGCTGCCGCGCCTCCTCACTCCAGCGTCTTGACAGCCAATTTCCGCGGTCATCAAACGAGATGTGTTCATGTTTGCCGGTGCACGCGTGACACCGTGCTTCTTAATTTAGTGAGGGAGCGAGAATGTTTACAAGTTTACAAAACCACATTGAGGAGGTTTGCAGTATGTAATAAATAAATAAATAAATAAATAAATAAATAAATAAATAAATAATAAATAAATAATAATAAATAAATAAATAAAAAGTATATACAGTCGATAAAATTACTATCCTTAGTTCGCATAGTTGTCTACTACTTTGCTATCGCAATCGATGCTTCGCCTTTCGGGCGAAACTGCGATATTTTTTCGTCAGCACTTCGTTGGCAATGTTGAAGAGCCGTTCCACGTACCCAAGCGCTTGAGGATACTGCCATGTTGTACTTGAGGAAAAGTCGGTTCAGTACCTAGAAGTTCTTCATATGCGACAGCGGGTAGTCAACTGGTACCAGCAGGTACCGCGACAGCTCATCCTGTGCCTCGGCTGGAAGCAGTAGCGCACCCAGGATCTCGGCCAGGGGGGGGGGGGGGTTGAAAATTTCCCAATACCATCTAAACAGCACTAATTTCGTCACGGGAAATTGTCAAAAAATGCGCTTTTTGCGAGTGTGTAGACGATTGCGCGTCTTACATCTTAGTTGCAGTACTCATATGGGTAAGGAAAGAAAAGGGGTTGAACAAAAGGGGGGGGGGGTTAAGTCGGCCTCAGGGGTAGGGGGGGGGGTTACAACCCCCGAATCCCCCCCCCCCTTCGGTGCGCCACTGTTGCACGTAGCCGATTTGTTTAATGTTGGGGCCATGCCAAAAATCGAACAAATTGGTTAAAAGATGCAGACAAGAACACAAATGTCAAAAGAGTCCCTGCCTAATGACAAAAGGCTGATATTTGTGTCGTGTGTGCATAAATTTTCATACTGCTTAAAGAGTATAGCAGTAGGATATGGTGTGCATAGTGGCATCAGCAGGGGGGGGGGCTCGCCTTGGGTGCTGCCCGCTGAGTCCCGGCTACTCGCTCATAGCTGAATGTGGTAAACGTCTGCGCATAGGGCAGCTGAATTGGCCACTGAAGAAAATAAGCTGAAGCAGAGAAGCGCTGACGGAACCGCGTGCTTGGTGTAAGCTTTCAGGCACTTCTATAAGTGGCGCGAGAGGAGACTTAATTACACTAGTAGCGTCATATCAGAAGTAACGTGCAAATGTGGCTTAGAGTTGTTCTCTTGTGATTGTTTTAAAAACACACACCTGAGCTGCTTATAAACAAAAGCATCTGGGGAACAGAAATTAGAAATTCAACACTCTCCCGTCTCTTACTTTCAGAATAAAGCGAGGTTGACCGTCAAATGTATCGTCTTTCTATTTGCTCACTATGTCACTAAATATTGCACACACATGCTCAACGTTGTGGTTACATGAGCAGAGATTTCTTGAAGACCATAAAATTTGAAGGTTGTGTTTATTACTAAAACTCTGAAAAATTGCTACTCCATTCCCACAGGTATAAATGGTGGGCCATTTAATGTATGCTAATGTATAAAGGACAATTTTTACCATAATTAGCAAAGTCTGCGTGATCTACAACTGAATATAATTTATCAGTTGTCTCATAGAACAAGTGCAATAAATCCTGGAAATTAAGGGACAGGCATTAAAGCATTGGCTCAAAATTATTTAACTCCTATGAAATATACAAAGCAAGATGTTCATGCAGCAGCGCTAATCAGTGCTGCATTTAAGGCCTAAAACTGCAGCAAATGCTAAATTACACAATAAAGTCGCAAAGAAAATAGCAAGTTGAATTGTTAGTAGTGCATAAAAGATAAATATAAATCCCGAATTATGGACAAAAATAGGAGCGTTTCCTTTTTAAATTATTTCACATTCACTCTACAATATGTTCGTTAAAAAATAGGACGGAGTGGCAAAAAAAAAAGAGGGGAGGGGCTGGTTGAAATACTGCGCAGCAGCCCCAGGTGCCGGGAAGCCAAGTGATGTCACTGGGTGTGCATATGGTTATAATTTTTCTGAAAAAACTTTCTGGTCAGAATTTGTCTTGCCGTGCAAAGAAGGCTATGTCCTTCTAATACAGGTTCCATTCTGTGTTCCGAGAGGCTAGGCAGTTTTCAACACCCATTGTTTACGGCTATCAATATTTGTGGACTTGTGTATGTGGACAAAATTGGTCAGCGCACAGCTAAAGAAACACTTATCTTTGAATGCTTTTGGGGCAACTGCCAGCATATAGAAGGAAATGTGGATGCCATCTAATCAGAAAGAAAGTGATTTTGTTGAGTCACCACAACCAGAACCCAATGGAAATATTGGAGGCCTTATATTAAAAGGGAAGAGGACACTTACATTAGCAAGCCACCAGCCGCACTTAGTAAAAAAGAAAAAAAAATACAAGAGCACACTGTTCTTCAGCTTGGATTCCTCTCGATATATTTTTCTGTTTACTAGCTGTGTTGGCAAGTACTTTATTTATGAATATTTCCTGGGATCGGCTGAGGGCGAGGTCACCTAGTAAACCCCGATCACCTAGTAAAATTAGCTCACTTCGGCATTGCTAGCGGCCTGGCTCGTGCGATCTAGTGTGTGTCTACCTCTCCTTGTATGTCCCTCCTCCCCCACCAGCAACCTTCGGTCCTCCCTTTTCTTAATAAAAGAAATCATTCATTCATTCTGTTTACTAGGTTTTGATACCATGTGTGAACTTTCTACTTTTGAAGTGGCCAGGTCTTGTCTGTCTTGTTGGATGTACCTGGGAGTGTGGTTATCATGCTGGTACGATTTTTATTATCACCAGTTCTGTTTTTCAATTGGTTATATATATATATATATATATATATATATACTTGTTCTTTCAATAATAAACTTGTTTTGAGTCAGTGCTTGCACGCATACCTTACTTCATCCTCGTCTCATATAGTGTGCTTTTGTCTGCAGTGAACATTCTCCAACTTGGCCAAGTTTCCCTGTTGCAGCATAGCCTCATTATGTAAAAAGCTGTTTTGCCAGTTTAAGTGAAGCAACCACGCCACCTCAAGTCCAGCTGTAGAATGATTGTGCAGACAATGCTTGGTAGATCATTCAACAAGCTAGAGCTAGTTACTTTGAATAAAACAGCACAAACGAATGGATCGGGAAAGACAGATGAAGCACTGGCTTCGAACTATTCGCTGTTGCCAACTGGTACACTTATTTCTCATGCCTGCATTGCTTTGTTACATGTCAGCCAATCATGGTCAGTCTTCTCTCGCCTAAAGCCTGTACACTTTTTTTCTCTTGCAACTACACCATCTTTGCAGCCTCATTTGTTATGAAGCAAGGCTGTTAAGGGGACTTGACGGTGGTGAAGGCCAACAGCAAGTGGCAGCATGCCTGGTATTGAATGTCAAAGAACCAGCAATGCATCTTGCATCAGAATCCCCGAATTGGCTTTGAAACGTAATTATGAAGTGTTATAGAATAAAAGTTACCTTGCATATAACTCATTTGAACAGACTTATTTGGGCATTATCTTGGGTCGTTTGTCACATCCTATTTAACCAGCTACAGTTTGATGGTCAGCTAGGAGGGGCTCAAATCGACAAGCATTTGCTGCATATTGCATATAGGCCTTCTGGCTAAAATCAATTTTAGTCTTGGCAACATAATAAGCACCACATTGTTTTGCCTCGCTCACATATCGAGAGCTTTTGGCTAATATTAATTTTAGTTTCGACAGCATAATAAGCACCTCATTGTTCCGTGTTGATGCCCAACTAGCCTCTGTCTCGTCAGCATTGGCTTCGGCATCCATAAACCTGCTGGGGATCTCTCTCGCTGCTAATCTAGGGGACCTCAGCCCATCATTGCCAGCCCTCCTAAGAGCCATGCGAGAATGGAATCGAGACCTCTGCTGCTGTTGCCCTTAAGAGGCACCACTTTACATTCAGTTTGCCAGAAGGCACCACATCTATTCATGAAATCATAGATAGCATCGAAGAAATTATTGACGAGGAAAGGGCTCAGGTTTTTATGATTTTAAAGGCAGAACAAGGGTATGTATACAAAACTAGAATATACAGAAGCATATGAAAAGGGTCAGGTATAGTGAAAGAATTGCACTAGGTATATCGAAGCATTTGGTAGATTCTTTGGTAGATTTCGAACAGTTGCAAGACAATATTCCTAGGACTTCCAAAGGGTGTGAGAACTCTTTTATAAGCTTCAATCTCCTTGATGTAACAAGCTGCTCGGATTGGCATACATCAGCAGTTTTTTTTTCTTTTGTGCAAGGGTTGTGAAACCTTGAAGTACGGAGCTGTTTATTGTGCACCTTCAATTTATTTAGACATGTATGCTTATTCAGCCTGCTCAATGCTAAGGTCTCTTATCCTCCCAGCAACACATTCAGGCGTGTCTTAACAACAGTTTTTTGAGCTGTGCGCATTACAGGTGTAACAGTGCTTACCCACCAACGTACTCCCTCGCCCTTATTTTTTTAAGCAGAGAGGGATAGAGGTGAGCCTTGAGGAAGGAGCATGTCCTGGATTCCTGGCCGTTATCACCTAATAATTTTATTAGAAGTGCATGCTGATAAAGTATTATGTCATTTATTGATTCATTCAGTTCTATGCATCCAATAGTTTGTATGTGCTATCCCCACAGAATTGAAGGGACAGTAAAATGATTTTGAAGGTTGTGTACAAATGCATCGAATTGGTAGGATAGGTTCTTTTGATCATCAAGAGAAAGATTCAAGTGCTGTGCATGAAGTGGATAATTTATTATTGGGTTCTAAACATCTACGTTGCTTGAGATCACAGCATCACCACTTCTGCCTTTTCAGCTGCCTCTGCTCACATTAAGTAAAATGGATGAGTGATGTCACTCAAGTGAGCGATCTGATTGGCTCTCCATCGACGCCATCAGGAATGCTTTAAACAAGCAGCCCCATTAAGGTTATATTAAAGACGATAGTCTTTCTTGGGGAACTTAAACGCTGAAAATTTGGTCTGTCTGTCTGTCTGTCTGTCTGTCTGTTTGTCTGTCTGTCACCCGATTCAGCCACCCGGCCAAAGTTGGACCACTTGCTTACCGCCCACACTACTTAAACTGGTACGGCTGTTCATACTTGTGAACGTTATCGATCACAAAGTAAATATTACGCATATCTGAGGCGCAACATCACTAGGTAAGTATTAGGAGGCGTGTTCCTATAATAGAAAATACATAGATACGTAACTCTAAAGACCTTAGTTTCTTAAGCTGCGCTGAAAATGCCATGCTATGCGCGCCGACGAACGACGTTCCCCGACTGCGCGCCGACGAGCGCCCTCTGCCATGGAGGAAGGAAACCCTCTGCACAAGCTCATGTTTCCCGATGTATTGCCAGATGGCGTCCATGTCTCATGCAGCGCCTCCTCAATTTTATCAATGCCAGCCAGATGCGGCCGATTCAACATAAAGGAAGCGCTGTCTGAGGCAGGGCAAAACATAAATGGCCGCTTGATGAAACAATGCGGTAAAATGAAATCTGTTCAAACAAACCTTCATGCCAGGACGGAAATGGTACGAGAACAGCATCACGGGTGGCCGCGGATCAGACCAGCACTCATGTAGTACGGCCGGCAGAAGACTATCGTCTTTCGACGACATTTGAAGCGAAGCACGCAGATACGCGGCAAATTTTTTAATAGCATACTTACACATACTAATTTGCTCGCTTGTAAAACTAAGTACACAAATGTCAGACATGTAGGTGTTTCTTGAAACACCTACACTTCCGCCTGAGAATGCAAATCAGCTGCTAAAGCTGCAGTTGTCTGTACATGTGCATTTGCACATGCATGCGAGAGAAAGAGGGGAATAACGAGCTTTTTTTAAATTTTGCTCCGTTGCAGAAGTGTGAAGTGGCAGGTGGGGGGACAAAGAATGCGACAAAAGTACAGTGGTGGTAGCAGCTGATGGGATGCGGAGGAGTTCTGAAAAATAGGTGAAACAATATCTTTTCAGGTAGCAGAAACATGAATAGTGCCAGCACTGCACTGTGCTCATCATCTTGCACAACAGATGTGTGCAGAGAGTAAGCTGCAGCAACCGCACGCTGTGGGGAACATGAGCTCGTCCATGTAAACTTTTTGAGGCTGCCATCACCACAGTAACAAGATATACTGTGTGAGAGAGCGAGAGAGAGATGCGGGAATACAAAGTTCAAATCAACCGCATGACATTGTGTCTAACGATGCAGGACATGGCCGCAAGGTACAAAACTGGAGGGGGAATGACATGATTTGAGAGGAGGGCAAATCTTTTTGTAGCTGTTTTATTATATTGCACTGCCACAAAATGCTTGTGAGAAAGCACTCCATGCAATATACTCTCTATGTCTAGGCAACAGTCTTAGGTACAACAAAAACAATTTCAGGGACAAACTTTGAATATGGATATGTAGGGCATGCTCAACTGTTACAAGCATGGTCAAATAGAGAGCTAGCCTTTAAATGCCTAAGTCTCCAAAGAAAGAAGAATGCAGTGTTTAGTACATGTAAAAATATGCAAAATGCGTAGATGTTAAGTGGGAGTAAGTTTGAAGCATCATGAAGATGTCAATGTTGTATGCAGAGATCTTGTGTTTAGTCAACATCATTTAATCTATTGCATCTGTTCATTTAGCCATGTCCCTAACATGTGAAGCAGGCCCTACCCATACCCTTTCAAGAAGACAGACTTTGAAGTTTTTTAGTTTTTTTTTTTTTATAGATGATCTGGAAGGGTGTGCAATGTGTGTGAGCTTGTACTGACTAGTAATTCATGAAAGGGAGAAATTGCATGCACTCGACTGTAGCATATAACCGAAAAAGGAAACTCATATAGGTTTCTCTAAAAAGAATGCTTCATAGTTGTAGAATGTAGAATGCTTCATACATTGTGATCCTGGGTTTGAACTTAGAACCAACACTTTTCTGGGAAGGTCGCTCTACCATCCTAGCTAACCAGGAGACTAGAAAATTACAGAACAAGGCCGAATTCATTGACAACTTGAAATACAGGCACGCGCAATATGACAAATCAGTTCTGAGGAAGGCCTCAAGGCAACAGAAGGTTCCTGTAAGGGAAAACTGTCAACTACCTTACTGGAATACAAACAAAGCAGAGGCTTCAGAAGCTGCAGGACAGAGCAAGGAATCTATTTTGGGAGATTGCAGGTTTCCTGCTGCATGTAGTATAATAATAATTGGCTTGTATGTTGACAACAGCATTGTCTGCAGACCAGATATCTTACCCCGTTTAAAGTGGGCCCAGAGCACTTTTCTGGATGATGCCATTATTAAATTACGGCACCTCACAAATCTCCTGCCACAAAAGCTTTTCGTATCCTTCACAAGTGAAGACAGAGTTATCGGAAGTCACAGGCTTAAATGCAGACTTGTAGATGTTACAGAAAAAAAGTAACCACTTACAATTACCTCACACAACAATGTCATTGATTACAGTTATCAATTACTGCCCCATGAAAGTAATGAAGGAATTACTGAAAAGTAATCAACTACTTGGAGGCTACTATCCTTTGAACTTTAATACAGGGGTGGGACTGTCCAAAGTCATTTCGGCGCAATTTCTGGAGCATGTCAAAATGCATTTTGGAGCAATTTGGAGCAGATAAAATTTTAATTTGAAGCAGTTTGGAGCAAGTCAATCTGAATTTTGGTAGAATAATGGAATACGGCAGTGCACTTCTAAACCACGACGAAACACAGAATAAACCAACAGGAAGCTCGTAGTGGAAGTACACTTCGTAACTGCAGCGTACTAGAATATGGAAGAGTGGGTCGAGCGGCGGCTCGGCGCATGCTTTCCTGTAAAGCCGGAAACATCCTGTTGCACAACGATAAAACTACATATTTCCGCGCCTACGTTCCTGACGATAGCGGAAAATGTACTGAAATTATGCGGTCCAATCAACGCTGTAACATAATTTCTGTGTCACCATATGTCACCGCAGACCAAGAGAGCTGTAATCAACCCTGGGCTGGTATAATGTAAAACTATTCCAATTTGCTTTTGTTGCGATAGCAATTATATGAGCACTCCAGGCGCATTTCTTGCATCGCCATGATGTTCCATACACAGTCCAGGGGCGATAACATCATCGCTGTATGTGCTGTATAAACTGTAAGCACGTACAGTAACGTACATACTGTATGTGCAAGTGAAAGCGTGAGGATGAGCCGACGATGGCGGCTCAATCTCGCGCGCGCGAGGGAGGTAGGCAGGGACGAAGCGCGCCTACCGCGCGCAAGAGGGGTTGTTCTACTGCGGTGGCTGCTGCGTATGGTGCTGCCGCACGGGCCCTATCTTGAGAGCGATCTGCGATAGGGACATAGTGAGACTGCTGATAGCTTCGCGTGTGCTGTTTTTCGCCACTTAGTTTGCGTTGAAGCAAGGCAGCACAAAGGTGAATCCGCCCGCTGCAGCGTTTTCCAGCGAGTTTTTGTGGTAATCGAGTGAGCTGTGTTCACGTTTGCTTGTGCACGCGTGACACTATGAATGTTAATTTAGTGAGTGAACACATGTTTACAAGTTTATAAGGCCGATAAAAGTACTTATTGCTTCGTATAGCTGTCTACTAATTTGCTATCGCAATCGATGCTTCGCCTTTCGGGCGATACTGCGATGTCTTATTCCAAATCCGCCATTAGCCCTTCGTGATAGGTCAAAATGGCTCATGCCTCAACCATATGGGCATAAAAACAGATTGGAATAGTTTTATGTCATACTGGCCTTGGGGACACAGACGCCCGCCCGCTTCACCCACTGCCTTGCATGCCTCCGAAATATCTAGTTCGCTCGCAGCGCTCTCAGCATACTTTTTGGTGTTTTGCACCTCAGCTAGGGAGCGCTGCGCCGCTCAGCCCACTAAACCGTGTTTTAGTACACTCTAAGCACAGCCGCCCTAGCCGTTCTGACAGCTGCGACAACATCCAGCAGTGGCCGCGCACTGAAAAGTCCAGTGTTATAAGTGCGAAAATTACGAGAAACTCTGCGGGAGGTGCCGTCACGTGGTGTGTGTAACGTGAATGGTTGCACTCTTTTTCGGAGAACGAATCCGGTCGCTGTTCGCGGCCACTGTCGAAGCCGTTCGGGCGCAGCGTGGTGCAATTTCGGTCAATTTTCTGTGTTTGGCGCAGGAATTTGCTTCTGGTAACAAAAATGCACAACTGGCGCAGGAGTCCCACCCCTATTAATAACATTGCACAGATACCGTATTCAAAACAAGCTGGCCTGAAACATTTAGTGTGTCCTTTGCAGCCCTTCATACATTGCTTACCCTTTTAAAGAAATTGCTGACACTGGAAGGGTTTGGTGCCCAAACGAGAAGAAATCTTCGGGCGCGGACGAGGTGGTAACAAGCGCCATAGTCACGTGACAGGCAAGATGTAGCTAATTGCGCCGCACGCGGTCGCCCATCCGCCGTCCATGATGTGCTGAGTACGCGCGTGCGTCTATTCAATGCCGTGGAACGTTTACAGAAGGAACGCCGTCCCTTCTGCCGTTCCTTCGTAAGCCTAACGAGTTACAGATACAGTTCCACCGACCCTTAACGAAACGGTGGCGTTTCTCCCAAAAGGAACTATTTCCAGGAACGCCGTTCCGTACAACACTGAGTGAAACCCACGTATACACTTGCCAACACGAAGAGATTCTGAACACCTCCTGCGATTTCTGTGTCAATGTCTTGTTTTGCCTTCACCATGAAATCCAGTTTTTGCTGGCACACTTCACAACTAAGGTGCTTAGTGTTTCATCATGTATACTTTCAACTTGCATGTCTGTAGAAAATGACTACTTACCGCAGCCTTCTTTCACTTGTACTTAATGGCAAAGTCGGTTAGGAAACAAAGATGTGGGCGTGGCTGTATCCCACGTTAGCCATTCATAGTGTTTAAATAAGGCGTGGATGATGGTGTTTAGGATTGAGGAAATCCCTTACGCAAGAAACACTAATAGCGTTGCTCAAAGCGCACACTTGATCTATTCCGGAGCAGAATGTGAGCGTCGAACTTCGATGATGCTCGCAGTGGCGATCACAGTTACGCTGACGCTAATAATTTAATTCAGCAAGCATTACGCCGCAATACTGAAGAGAAAACGACGTTTGATTTATATATCAATCTCTATCTGCGCGTATACTTCTTGTTTTAGTATAGTGAGCGACTTTAGGTATGTTATGCAACCTTTTTTAAACAAATAGAGGTGAGCTTCAGTATAATGAGAAAATAAAGCATGAAGCTGTATCGTGACGCCTAAGCTTTTGTATCCACGTCCTGTGAGTGTACGTGTATTAATGGAAGTTACCGCAATTACCTTTTCTTTAAGGTACGAGCACTGTAGAGATTTTCATATGACATGGTTTAATGCATCACCAGTTCGCAAAGTAATGCGTAGGCGAGAAAAAATCAACAACATTTTGCAATAGGATGCCCTGCTGCGAAAAGTATTTATACGAGGCTAATTTGAGGACAACTGCCTTGATCGAACAAATGCAATCCTTGCTCTCGCACGCGGTGCGCTTACGTTCACGGTGACGAGTTTCCAGCCGAGCGCAGCACCGACATATGCGAGCATGGCGTCTGCCAACGCCACGCAGGCCACGAATCCCAGCAGCGACGCCGCCACGTTGGCCGCCACCGCAAGCAGGGAGGTCATGCCACGCGCCACGGACTCGAACACGTTCGAGTCAGCCCTGCAGCTGCAGTTGAAACGCCAGCAAACTTGTGCGAGCTTGCGCAATCACAACCCCATTTTACAACGAAGCTGTTTATGGTTAGGGTTCCGTGCACTTTTTGTTCTGGGTCAACAAAAATTCAGGTCCCGCGCGAACGCGCTCGTGCCACTGCTCGCGCGTTCGTCTTCTTCCACAGCTGGCTCGTCGCCGTCCCTCGGATATGCATTTTGAGTCGATTAGTTATCATCATCATCAGCCTATATTTATGTCCACTGCAGGACGAAGGCCTCGATCTCCCTGCGATCTCCAACTACCCCTGTCTTGCGCTAGCTGATTCCCAACTTACGCCTGCAAAGTTCCTAATTTCACCATCCTCCTCAACACCCCCTCCCCCCCCCTCCCCCTCCCCCCCCCTCAAGTTTTCTGGCGTCCTCGACTGCGCTGCCATTCCCTTGGCACCCATTCTGTAACTCTAATGGTCCACTGGTTATCTCTCCTACGCATTACATATGGCCTGCCCAGCTCCATTTCTTTCTCTTAATGTTAGCTAGAATATCGGCTATCCCCGTTTGCTCTCTGATCCACACAGCTCTCTTCCTGTCTCTTAACGTTAGGCCTAAAATTTTTCGTTCCATCGGTCTTTGTGCGGCCCTTAACTTATTCTCGAGCTTATTTATTAACCTCGAAGTTTTTGCCCCATATGTTAGCACCGGTAGAATGCAATGATTGTACACTTTTCTTTTCAACGACAGTGGTAAGCGCCCAGTCAGGATTTGGCAATGACTGCCGTATGCACTCCAACCCAATTTTATTCTTCTGTAAATTTCCTTCTCATGATCAGGGTCCCCTGTAATTAATTGACCTACATAAACGTACTCCTTTACAAACTCTGATTGTTTATTTTCAGCCTAATCGCGCTCGCGGGTGTGCTCTGCTGCGATAGATTTGTTCTTGCGGCGCACAAAACTTGGAAAGTAAATGTTCTGTACTTTGTGGTAGCTTGTAGCAAAGGCGTATTATCGCTAGTCCGTCGCTTACTCTGTGGACTGTCACGAAACGTTCAGCTTCCAACATTCGTGTCTTGGTGGTGTAGTCGCCGTCACTCACGCTTCGGAACGTTGATTCAAGTGTGCGCACATTCACTTACGTTACACATACGTTAGCCATAAGGTGCGTGTAGGTTTGCGTGCGAGTAGGGGTAGATGTGTGTAAATAACCTGCGAAAAACTTACTATGCCACTAAGTGGCGTTACTTCCTTCTGTAACGAGCGGTACTGACTCTTGAGTGCCGACGTTGTGGAGTTGAAGTCTTTTCTTTGGAGGTTAGTTATACAACGCTGGCGGATGAATTATCCTTTTTTATCCTCAAGGAAAGCCGTGCATCGCGAAGGGCCGACAACACAGGCAGTCCTTATGTAGCAGCGGCGACACAGGTTGATTCCATTCCTTAATATGCGAATCACTATTTTTGCAGCTAACTACCACACATGTCTTCCCTTTATCGTTACACATTTTGCAGCATGAATTGGGCACAGTGCATGAGCGAACACCCACTTGCATTTCCTACAGCTGATCGCACAGTAGCAGGGCAGAAGCAGTAGTGGTTTCGTATTCGTGCGCATTCGCTGAGGCAACGTATGGCGTGCCGCAGAAAGCGCCATCTCGTTCCTCTAGAGCAAACTGCTCCGCGAAAAGGGTCAATAGCGCGTACGCACGCACGCACGCACGCACGCGCACACACACACACACACACACACACACACACACACACACACACACACACACACACACACACACACACACGCACGCACGCACGCACGCACGCACGCACGCATGCACACATCACACACAAACATACGCACGCACGCACTACACAAACGCAGGCACGCACGCACACACGCACGCACGCACACACACACACACACACGCACGCACGCACGCACGCACGCACGCACACACACACACACACACACACACACACACGCACACGCGCACACACGCACGCACACACGCACACACACACACACACACACACACATACACGCACGCACGCACGCACACACACACACACACACACACACACACACACACACACACACACACACACACACACACACACACACACACACACACACACACACACACACACACACACACCACACACACACACACACACACACACACACACGCGAACAGGTATTGTCACGTGCAACAGAAGGCCTTTATTGCAAGAAGTTCTGCGCCGGGAGAGACGAGCACTAGCCAAGAAGATGGCTGACCCCTAAAACGAAATCTTCTCTCCTTGCCTGAATACTGGCTCGCGCTCGCCGCAGCTCGTAACCTGGTGGAATTTTCCCCCGTGAAAAAAAAAAACGGGCATCGTCCCGATGCTAGTGCTAGTCGACGTAGGTAGGGGGAAAAAAGAGGGAACGAACATAAAGTATGCACAAGTGGGGGTGAGGGAGAGAAAAAAAGAAGAAAGTAAGTCATAAAGTTGAGACGATGTCGCACTATCGCGTGAAATAAGGTTTGAGTCGTACAACGTGAACAATCTCCGAGTGGTGCCTTCGACGCTGGGGCGATATGGCACTATCCGGGAGAACATCGTAGTTCACGTCACTAACGTGACGCAGCACCTTGTAGGGTCCAAAGTAGCGACTGAGCAGTTTTTCTGACAACCCCTGACGGCGCACCGGCGTCCACACCCAAACTTGATCGCCCGGGTGGTATTCCACTTGGCGATGGCGAAGATTGTAGCGGCCTGCATCTACACTCTGCTGTTGCGTGATGTGTAGGCGTGCCAATTGGCGAGCTTCTTCGGCGTACTGCGTGAATTGCTCAGCGTCAGGGGTGAGCAACGCGTCGTAATCGTGTGGAAGCATCGCATCCAGCATGGTCTGAACCTCACGTCCATAGACAAGACGAAACGGCGTGAATCGCGTTGTCTCCTGGATGGCAGAGTTGTAAGAAAATGCTACGTATGGTAGAACCTGATCCCACGTCTTGTGTTGTACATCGGCGTACATGGATAACAAGTCGGCGATGGTTTTGTTCATTCGTTCCGTCAAGCCGTTGGTCTGCAGATGATATGCAGTGGTCTTGCGATGGCTCGTGTAGCTTAGCTTGAATACGTCGTCAATCAGCTGGGCCGTGAAAGCTGTGCCTCTGTCAGAGATCACGTACGACGGGGCTCCATGTCGAAGAACGATCTGGTCTATAAAAAACTGGGCAACATCGGCAGCCGTAGCGCGTTGTAGAGCCCTTGTCTCGGTGTATCTGGTTAAGTAGTCGGTGGCGACTACGATCCACTTGTTCCCGGCGGATGAAAATGGAAAAGGTCCGAGTAAATGCATTCCTATTTGATCGAATGGTGCCCTGGGTGGTGCGATCGGTTGCAGCAGCCCCGCGGGCCTCAGTGGCGGGGATTTGCGGCGTTGACATTCACACAACTCTTGACGTAGCGCTTTAGAGATGTAGAAAGTTTGGGCCAGTAGTACGCCTGTCGAACTCTGGAGAGAGTTCGTGAGGAGCCTAAGTGACCAGATGTGGGCTCGTCATGGCAGGCAAGAAGAATGTCGTCGCTTATGTCAGTAGGTATCACGAGAAGCTAGGGTCTGCCGGTTGTTCGAGTTTTTCTTATACAAGACACCACTTCGAAGGCAGAAGGACGAGAGACTGCGAGAAAGGCGTCGAGGTATGGGAGAGTTGCGTCCTTCGAGGTTTTCGATGATTGCGCGGATTTCGGCATCCTCACGCTGTCGTGTGATCAAGTCCGTTGCGGTGAGGGCCCCAAGGAACCCGCTGTCTTCCTCAGCGGCTGGAACGGTGGGTGCACGCGACAACGAATCAGCATCTTCGTGCTTGCGGCCTGATCTGTATACGACGGTCAGATCGAATTCTTGCAGACGAAGACTCCATTGTGTGAGTCGCCCAGCGGGGTCTCGTATATTGGTCAACCAGCACAATGAATGATGGTCGGTCACTACGTTGAAGGGGTGACCGTATAGGTAAGGCCGAAACTTCATGGTCGCCCATACCACTGCAAGGCACTCTTTCTCTGAGATGGAGTAGTTTGCTTCGGCGCGTGAAAGAGTACGGCTGGCATAAGCTATCACGCGCTCTGTGCCCTCTTGGTGTTGGACCAGGATGGCGCCAAGACCCACGTTGCTGGCGTCGGTATGGACTTCAGTATCAGCGTCCTCGTCAAAGTGAGCAAGAACTGGTGGTGTCTGCAAACGCTCCCGCAGCTCGGTGAAAGCCGCGTCCTGCTCTTCATTCCAGACAAATGGTATATCTTCTCGTGTGAGGCGAGTCAGAGGTTCGGCAATCCTAGAAAAATTGGCGATGAAGCGGCGATAGTATGCGCAGAGCCCCAGAAAGCGACGGACTGCTTTCTTGTCACGGGGAACAGGAAACGAGGCTACGGCGGTGGTCTGGTGAGGGTCAGGCCGAACGCCATCCACGCTCACAACATGGCCGAGAAACTTAAGTTCTTTATAACCGAAGTAGCATTTCTCTGGCTTCAGCGTGAGGTTAGCGGCGCGGAGAGCGTCCAGCACAGTCATCAGACGATTCAGGTGTTCCTCAAAGGTCGCCGAAAATACGACGACGTCATCAAGATAAACGAGGCAAGTATGCCACTTCAGACAGGTGAGAACAGTGTCCATCATTCTTTGGAATGTCGCAGGTGCAGAACACAAGCCGAAAGGGAGCACTTTGAATTCATACAGGCCATCCGGTTTAACAAAGGCAGTTTTCTCGCGATCTCGTTCATCAACTTCAATCTGCCAGTATCCGCTTTTCAAATCTATAGATGAAAAATACATGGCGCGTCGCAGTCTGTCGAGTGAATCATCGATGCGGGGCAGTGGATAGACGTCTTTTTTAGTCACGCTATTTAGCCGCCTGTAGTCAACGCAGAAACGTAGCGTTCCGTCCTTCTTCTTCACGAGGACGACCGGCGATGACCAGGGACTTTTGGAAGGCTGTATAACATCGTCCTGAAGCATCTCTTCGACTTGCGTATGTATCGCGTCCCGTTCTTTGGCCGAAACTCGGTAAGGCGGTTGTTTTATGGGCGAGACGTCGGTATACGTAATGATTCGGTGTTTCGTGATGGGCGTCTGACGCACCTGAGGACGAGGCGAAACATTCTTGAAATTGAAGCAGCAATTCATGCAGCGCTATTCGTTGTTCCTCCGGTAGAGCCAAATTAATGTCTACTTTGCCAAGTGATGCAGTCGCGGCCCCCGGTGTCGATTGGAGAGCATTGTCCAGTGATGCAGACGTAAAACATTCAGCAGTCTCCGTTATGGGGTAGGCGAGAGCGATGACAGTGCGACGAAATAGGTGACGGTGCTCATTACTAAAATTCGTCACAAGCAGCGTAGAATGTCCGTCACGAAGCGTGACGAGGCTGCGAGCGGCACAGATACCTAGTGTGAGCAAGAGAGACAAGTCTTCAGCGACTGCCTCACCGTCACGTAACTTGTCGCACATGACATCAACGAGGACACTCGAACGCGGGGGTAACGCGACTTTGTCGGCATAAACGCGAAACGTGCTGAGATGGCTGCCGTCGGTTTTGTCTGCTGATCTCTCTGTTGAGAAGGTCACGGTGCGCTCCCGCAGGTCGATAATAGCGCCATATTCCCGCAGAAAGTCGATTCCCAGGATGATGTCTCGGGAATATTTGCGAAGTACAAGGCAACTGGAGAGAAACGTACGTCCACGAACGCTAACTCTGGGTGTCCATATACCAAGTGGCGTGACTACATGTTCGCCGGCAGTACGAATTTGTGTTCCGTACCAAGGCGTAACTACTTTCTTCAGGTGTGTCGCTAGTTTTCGGCTCACGATCGAGTAATCAGCCCCTGTGTCCAATAACGCACTGACTTCATGGTGACCGTCGAGCACCACAGGTATATCTAAAGACAGTCGGCTTCCGAGTTCAGTTGTTGTCGTCGAATCACTGCCGGTACCTGGTCGCGTCGCTGGGAGGCCTTGCTCGCGTCTATTATCAGTGGCCTCGCCCCCGAAGGTCGATGTCTTTAGTTTTCCCGTCTAGGGCTTGGCGAACGCCCCTGCGCCGCCACTGGGGAGCTCCGGGAGTTTGGGGAAAATCGTCTCGGCGACGGTGACCGTGACTGCCGTCGCAAGGGCAGTGGCATGTGCTGTTGAGACAGGTATTCTTCAATGGCTCTTGGTCTTTCGCCGAATCTTGGCCTTGGAGAGTCGACGGCAAAATCCTGAAGTCCAAGGCGGCGGTGCGGGCATTCACGGTATGCATGTCCGGCTTCGCCACAGTGATAGCGCAGCGGTCGCCTTTCCGGTGTGCGCCAGACGTCCGATTTTCTTGGAAGCGGTTGGCGTTTCTCCAAGTGCTGGATCGGTTGCACTGATGGAAGTGTATCGTGAGGCGTGGGGCGCACGAAGCGCGGAGAAGCAGGAATATACCGGCTCGCAGCTTCCGCGTATGATGCTCGCCGAAGCTCCGTCGGCACAGTTGGTGTGACCTCCCTGGCAAGCGGGACTTGCAGAGCATGCTGCACCTCGTTCCTGATGAGGCTGGATATGGATCCCGCAGTAGGTTGAGGCGGGCAGTGGATTCTTTGCAGCTCGTCGCGTACCACTGATCGGATGAGGTCGCAGAGGGAGTCGATGTTGATGCTACCTCCGGCAGCTCCGATCTGATCCATCAATCACGCGACGCTGATTTGCCGGTCGTACACTACTGACCGCTGCTGAAGCACTTTTTTCATTGTCATGGCTTCCGTTAAGAACTCGGCCACAGTAGTCTGGGGACTCCGAACGAGGCCAGCGAAAAGCTGCTCCTTAATTCCTCGCATTAAGTGGCGGAGCTTCCTATCTTCTGCCATGTCCGGGTCAGTTCGACGAAAGAGGCGCATCATGTCCTCTACGTACATCATCACACTTTCGTTGGGCATTTGGATGCGCGACTGAATGGCCCGCTCGGCGCGTTCACAGCGATCAGCATTGGTGTAACTTGCCCGCAGATGACGACAAAAGTCGCTCCACGACGAGAAGGGTTCGCGGTTCTCGTACCAGGTGCGAGCGCTATCCTCCAGGCTAAAGTACACATTCTTCAGCTTTTTCGCATCGGTCCAACCATTGAAATCAGCGACGCGTTCGAACTGAGCCAGCCAGTCTTCGACGTCCTCAAGGATGGAACCATGGAAGACTTTTGGCACTTTCTGTAGCGTATAGTGAGCAGCAGTAGTAGTGCCTTCCATACCGCTTTGGTGTGTCGCTAACGTAGTCCCGGGAAGAGGTCCAAGCTCAGGGGGCAATCCTTGGACTCTTCGGCTGGCCGGTGAACAGGTGTTGTCACTGCATGGACAGGGCTACCAGGAGGCGTGTAGGACATTTGCTGGGACTACCCAGCTCCTCCAACAGTTTGTCACGTGCAACAGAAGGCATTTATAGCAAGAAGTACTGCACCGGCAGAGACGAGCACAAGCCAAGAAGATGGTTGACTCCAAAAACGAAATCTTCTTCTCTCCTTGCCTGAATACTGGCTCGCGCTCGCCGCAGCTCGTAACCTGGTGGCAATTATATATATATATATATATATATATATATATATATATATATATATATATACTTAGTGACGTCACCACGCTTTCGTATATAAAAGGGAGACCCGTCTAGCAACTAATTCAGTTCCGTCTAAGACTGCCATGGGTAGACCACGGAAATTAAAGACACCAGAAGAACTGCGTGAATACAATGCTCGACCATGTGTGGTGTTTGATACAGCTTCGCTGGACATTCGGTTCGCAGATCGTGATGACGGCCAACTTTTTAAATAAAATTATTTCTATCGAGTGCCTGAGGTAAGAATTTGAGTTGCTTGTAATTAAAACGCACACGTTAAAACGCTTCCCACATAGAAAGCACCCGTTTGAGTGCCATCGAGCCCGTGTTCACAATTTTTTTACAATAGCAGTAATTACTCGTGCTAGTAATAATTCCTAGCTGTAATTACCTCCTTCGAACGTCTCTAATACTTTCGAGGCTGCTGCTGCTATCCTCTGTCTCTGGGTAGAAGAGTTTGGAGAATCCGAGAGCTGCCGGCGCAGACATCACCGAGGCCGCAATCATGTGCTCTGCCTTGACCTGTGCAAATAGAATTCCCACTTTCTGTTTTGTAATGTGAAGTTAACATGGATAAAAATAAAAATACATCAGTTCACGAAAGTACAATACGTCCGTTGATTGTAGTGTCTACGCTGTATAGATAAGAAAAAAAAAAGTGTAACAACTCACAACAACCGAATGAAAGGACATAGCCAGAAGTACAGCGCCTCGACGTACAACGAACTGATACATATGCAAAATGAGCTGACAATCACTTACGTATCCTTACGGGATTTGAATGCGAAAGCATTAGTACTTGTCTAAGTTATAACTTTAAATTAAAATTGCTTCTTAATCTACCTCGCTCTAATTTGCACCAACCTTAATCAACTTTAGTCCACCTTAATTCCCTTTAATCTACCTTAATCCACTTTGTTCCACTTTCATCCGCCTTGCTCTAATTTGTACGAACCTTAATCCACTTTTATCCACCTTAATCCAATTTTGGGAGTGGGCCAGGTCGGTTTTTTGGGTGTGGGCCACGGAGTCCATCCGACGCCGTGCCTGTGAACCATGGGATTTCACAGTGCGAGCCGCAGCAGGTCCAGCGCCGGGAACGTGATGTAATCGCTTGGTCACGTTAGTTTTTCTTGCCATCCGATGTTAACGCCAGATGCTCGCCGTGTTTTTCGCTTCATGGGACTTATTAAGGCTTTATTATGGTTATTAAGGCTTTATTATGGCTTATAAAGGCTTTTGCCTTAATAAGCCATTTCAGGCGTACAGCGAAGCGTACTATCCCATAGCTGCACCTGTTTTGCGACGTCGCATGTAATCTCACAAATCTCATATGATGCTCAAAAGACGCCACACAAAGTGCACGTGAATCAAAATTTTAAATTTACTATACAAAGTTAATAATAAATCACCGCATATCCACGACGTGAATGATGATGAGTGGGCGAAGCACCGGGGAATCATTCGGGTAGACCAGAGCTACGGACGAGAGAGAAAGAGAACGCGCGTCAGGAACGAACGCTCTTGTGCACCGCAGCGCCCAGCTACGGACGAGAGAGAGAGAGAGAGCGCGTCGGGAATGAACGCCCTTGTGCACCGCAGCGCCCCTAGCTACGGATGAGAGAGAGAGAGACCGTCAGGAACGAACGCCCTTGAGCACCGCAGCTCCCCTAGCTACGGACGAGAGAGAGAGAGCGCACGCCGGGAACGAGAGAAAGAGAAACGAACGCCCTTGTGCACCGCAGCGCCCCTAGCTACGAACGAGAGAGAGAGCGCGCGTCGGAAACGAGAGAGAAAGAGAAAGAGAGCACAGCTGCGCCTCTAGCGGGAGCGGCGAGTACTAGCGTGGCTACGACGGCGCGACGAGGGACAAGGCTCGAGCCTAAGGAGCTTCGCCCCTAAAATCACCGCCCAAGCAATTGCCGAAGGTGCTGCACAAGCGAAGCTGAAACGTGCGGCCCCGGTGTTTATGACTGGGTAAATCCTGACGGTTAATTGAAGTATTTCTCGATTATTGGTTACGCCTTTGAGTTTCTTAATGAGGCTACACACACGTTCGACTGCAAAGGAGAGAGCGACGTCACTGACGGTATGTCCGCAATCCGCCGTTGTCGCTTGCGTTCGATGTGTCGAGTTTGCTCGGCGGCGTGGTTAGCAGCATCCGCCCGCCATTGCCGCTTGCGATTCTTCAAAATTAAATCTGTCCGTCACGCAAGACAATGAATGGCCCATACCCCCTTAAGCAATGGCTCATACGCCCGCAAACGCGGCCTCCCTATTACGACGACAGAAGTGAAATTCTTCGCTGGAATGATGAGCGGCAACGCAGCCAGTTGTGGAAGCAGACGACGACGCTCGAGCCATTGCTGATGATGATAGTTTCTGCGCACATCGGACGGACGAATTTTGGTTTCGCCTTGCAATATACAGGTTCGCTGTTAAACGTCTACAGGCAAGGTGTCTAAGCCATGCCATTTTGATTCAAAGGTCGATGTCTTGACCACTTGAGGACGAAACGCGCGGAGTGGTAGATTTTGATGAAGGAACTTCTTGCGTAGCTTCTGAGATTTACAGGCTAAATATAAAACGGAGTATAGGAGTCAATGGTGTGAACTGGCACACCCGACTTTTTAAAGTTCGTGACAGCGACCTCAATTTTCTGGCCGTGCCTTATTGGGGACCAACGAGTTAATGGATTATTTATTATTTTTTTTGAAAAGAGGATGCTTCTTTTTTAAGGTTTAACTTGTTAGTGCTAAATTATTGACGCCAGCGTTGTGTAGAACATTAAAAATATATATTCTTAGGTTTTACTTGCCAACAACTGCAATCTGATTATGAGGCACTCCGTAGCGGGGGCTCTGGATTAATTTTGTTCACCTGGGCTTCCTTAACGTGCACCCATTGCATGGTGCACGGGAGTTCTTGCATTCGGCCCCATCAAAATGCCGCCGCCGCGGCCGGGATTCGATCCCGCGCTGTCAGGTTTAGCACCCTAAAGCC
The DNA here is from genome assembly GCF_013339745.2 of Dermacentor silvarum. Lineage (NCBI taxonomy): Eukaryota > Metazoa > Arthropoda > Arachnida > Ixodida > Ixodidae > Dermacentor > Dermacentor silvarum. The sequence continues at coordinate 56,676,659 of NC_051155.1, forward strand.
AAGGCCACTACGCCAACCCGGCGGGTAGCGCTCGATGTTCTGTAATTCGAACCTCCAATAGGGTTCGGTCAACTAAGGCAGAAACGTTCTTAGATGAGAGACACATCATAAGTTGAACTGTACTTCCTCTCAAGAAATCCGTGCAGTACAGCGAAAGGTAATGGCCATGCCAACGAAACAAAAATGAGAAACAAAACAAGGGCTCCTCCACTGTCAGTGCATAATCGCCCATAGCGCGACGCCAACTAAATGGAAGCTTTACGAAAGGATTAGTAGTTCAGGATGAATGAGCATGCCTCTCTTCTACCGAACACGCAGCCGCGTCACATCGTTACAGATTCGCTGACACCAGAGATGGGACTTCTCCGCCAATTGCGCCATTTCTTTTCAAACGCAAATTCCTGCGCCAAATTGCGCTAAAACCAGAAAAGTGAACAAAATTGTGCCACGCTGCCCAGAACGGCTTCGGCAACTGTGCTTCGGCTGTGGCCGCGAACAGCGACCGCATTCGTTCTCCGATAAAGAGTGCAGCCGTTCACATTCCGCACACCTCGCTACGGCGCCTCCCGCACAGTTTCTCGCCATTTTCGCGCTTATAACACTGGACATTTTGGCGCTTCCGGCAAGTAGCCGGCGCGCACGCGGCCACCTTGGCTGTCCTCGCTACAATTGGAACCGCCAGGGCGGCTGTATTATTGCATTGCAATTATATGGACACTCGAAGCGCACTTCTGCCATCGTCGTCGACGTCGACGTGAGGTTCCGTATAAAGTCCGACGGAGATAATATCGTCGCCGCGGGCCCTTGCTGTATGTGCGAGTGAAAGCGCGCGAGGGACGCACGTTTTCACGGAGAGCGAACGCGACGTCTTCTGTCCTGTGAAATGCTGTGGGTGGATGGGAGGGAGGGGAGGCGACGTTTAGCAGCGGCATCAAATACGTATCTCGCGACCGGGCACAAGGAGTACTGGCGACTCAATCATCCACGCGAAAGGAGGTAAGCGGGAAGGCAGCGCGGGAGGGAGGGGGCGCGTCTTCTACTAGGCCAACGTACTTGTACGTTGCGCGGCTGAGAGCTGTCGAGCGCACCGTATCTTAAAAGCGATCTACACACGGCTCTGACCTTTGTATGCGCTGTGCTTTCGCCGCTCAGTTTCCGTTGAAGCGATAGACCGCACGAACCTTCGCTCGTTTTGACAGCGTTTTGACAGTGGTTGTCTGTGGTCATCGAGTGTGATCTATTCATGTTTGCTTGTGCGCGCTGACACCATACTTGTTAATTCAGTTAGTAAGCGAATGTGTCCAAGTTAATGCAGCCGATGAAACTACTATCCCTACTCCGTATTTCTCTCTACTAATTTGCTATCGCAATTGATGCTTCGCCTTTCGGGTGAAACTGCGTCATTTTTTTTATTCTTGTTCGGACCGCTCACGACTCACGGAACGCGGGCGTTCAAAAGAGCACAGCGCCAAATAGACACCATAGCGCCAAAAGATATATCGTGCCCTGTATCTGCCTTTTGAACGTCGCTATTGGAAATGAAAAATATTGCTGGCTCTCCCGTAATCATGAGTAGATGTAAGCATGAAATGGCTACCATATGGCGTCTTGTGGTGCCTGTGGTGCCGCCGCCTCCAACGGCGTTTCTTCTAGCACGGCCGCTGGATAACGGTCGTGCTTCTAGCAACAGTCCAAGGCGCTCAGCGTCTGCCGCCACTTTTAAACGCGAAGAATTTCTTGGCGAACATTTGCAACTTTGACACAGTATCTATCTATCTATCTATCTATCTATCTATCTATCTATCTATCTATCTATCTATCTATCTATCTATCTATCTATCTATCTATCTATCTGGCCGCCTAAGACTTTGTGCTCTCATGGTTTCGTTAACTTGGTATGTACCAAAATTGGCATACTAAGACAAGAGTATATGACGAACATAAATGATATGTCATGACATGAATGACATGCGCGTCATGTAGGTCATGAAACAGCCGCCTACGTCTTGGTGCTCTCATGGTCATTTCGTTAACTTGGTAGGTATCAAAATTGGTATAGTATGATAGGAGTGTATGACGAACATAAGTGATAAGTCATGACATGAATGTCATGACTTGCGCGTCATGTAGGTCATGACAATGACTCAACGAAAAAATATTAACACTCAAAAGTCACTGAAATTGGTTCTGACGTGGGTACTAAGTGAAGGAAACACTAAAGCATGATGGTAGAAGTTGTGGGGTCTCACACGTGCTCTTGGGACAAAGGAACGACAACGCAGTAGTGCAGACAATCAAAAGGGCATTTATTGCACCTTTCATACACTAATACATACTAGCCGAATTACAACCAATTGAACATTCTCACGGGCGCGCGACAAATCAAGGAAGTTCGACTCACCGCGACCCGATAGCGAGCGAATACGTTCGCCCCATGCTATGACATCATCGCCTAGTCGTTCACGTGTATAGTCACGCGAACGGTGGCGCGCTCGAACGATCCGTGTTCGTCCATACCGGTGTCCCGCTCTAAGCCTCGCGCGACGGTCGCGCGAAGCGGGCCGGCGCACGCGCGAAGCGTTCGTGCGTGTTGGTCGCCGATCCCAAGCCAAAGAGAGAGCGCCTCCGACCTTTTTCTCCCAAGTGACCCCGCGTTAGCATCGCGACACTAGCGCCATCTCTCGCAACGCGTCGCAACCACCTTAGCCACGCAGAGAAGCCGGACTACAGGAGACATGCGGGGAAAACAACATCAGGGGACGCGTGAGAGTCGCGCATCCCCACATCCCCCCAACCTTAAATCACTACACATACGCCGGCGAAACATGTCACAAGGCCTATCAACGCGCGCGTCGCGAACAAAAGTTAGTACATGCGACAGTGGCGCCGCCGAGTAAATGTCCACGCGTTATCCACAACATGCGAGCCGACATTGTCTCTGGGGTGCACCGCTGGCGTCCGTTGGTCACAGCACCACGTCTGCAGATTCGATGGCACGACTCCAGCCCAGGACTTCGGAAACGGCGACGCAGAAGTCGGCACGAGCAAGCATCGCTCGCGCCTTGCTGACGAGAGCCGCACTAGCCGTTGGTGACTGCCGGCTCTTTTCCCAGCCGCCGAGGGTTGCGAGGCGGACATTGGCGGCCGCCGAAGTCGCTGCGCCGAATTGACCACAGGCATCTCCAAAGCCTGGGGTAGCTCGATTGTAGTCCGGGGCAGCAGCGCTGACGATGTGCAGGTGACAGCAAACCAGGGGTGACTCCGCTCACGCTGCGTACACTCAACGCACTCGACAAACACTAAAGTAGTGCAAGGGAGATGAATTCGGCATACGCATCGCCCACGTGGTACGATGTTCAATTCGGCTAGCCAAAATTCCGGGCGGCATTTCAGATGCTAAGTTCACGTGAACAAAGCTTACTTTCTTGAGTCGAACGAGTAATTTCAATTCGTGCGAGGCGAGCTAATGAAAGAAGCAATGTGCGACACCTCAACACCACGGTCCACCAGGTTGTGTCCCTCAACGTGCGACAGACGGCTTTGTTAAGCCTTAGGCCTAATGCGTCGCTACTTTGACAACAACCGGCATCCAAAAAAAAAAAACAACACCACCCAAAATGGGCACAAGAACAGGCAGCCGCGAGGAGACGTTAGCTCTGTGAGGTGGTCCTACTCCGCTCGGTACACACAGCATCCGAGTTGACGGCGCCCACCGTCCCAGACGGTGTCGGAGCGCTCGGTGCCAGGCCGCAATACCAGTCAGCCCGTAGCGGCACCCATGGCCCGCGGCCACCCGGCTCCCTGAGCCTCGACTTCCGAAGTCAAAGATATAGAAGAAGCTATTTACATAAGAAATTCGGACCACCCACGAGGCTTCCGTACTCACTCGCTTCAGGCTTGCCAATGCTCCGCGGGCGCTAGGCCTCGCTCTCCCAGGATGCACACCACGTGGCTCTCGTACTGACGAGTGTACTTCAAAACACTCGCGAAAAGGCTTAGCATGTCGAAAAGTTCAAACACGCTACAGCAACCGTCGCCTCGCTCAAGAAAGCACACCGCCGACACTAGCGATCAAAATCCACGCTAGGACTACGCTTTGGTTGAAACATTTCGAACCGAGCAAAGATGTTAAAATTATCGTCCGATGCCCCAAGAGCCCCACGTTGGGCAGCCAGATGTGGGGTCTCACATGTGCTCTTGGGACAAAGGAACGACACATAGTAGTGCAAACAATCAAAAGGGCATTTATTGCACCTTTCATACACTAATACGTGGCGCGCTCGAACGATCCGTGTTCGTCCATACCGGTGTCCCGCTCTAAGCCTCGCGCGACGGTCGCGCGAAGCGGGCCGGCGCACGCGCGAAGCGTTCGTGCGTGTTGGTCGCCGATCCCCAGCCAAAGAGAGAGCGCCTCCGACCTTTTTCCCCCAAGTGACCCCGCCGTTCGGTGGTGCCAGCATCGCGACACTACGCAGCATCGCGACACTAGCGCAATCTCTCGCAACGCGCCGCAACCACCACCGGGCTTAGCCACGCAGAGAAGCCGGACTACAGGAGACATGCGGGGAAAACATCATGGGACGCGTGAGAATCGCGCATCCCCACATCATATAGCATATCCCCGCATTCGCAAACAGCACAAATGAGAACTGCAGAATTTACCTTCACAGAAAGGAAACATCTTTTTTTTTAATGAGCTTTGTGTGTACGCTCGACTCTCTCGCGTCCGACATGGGGTGAATATATTCGTATCGATATCCTGTCGCAGCGAGTCGAACTTGATTTGTCAGCGCCGATTGCATGTTCCATTGGTTGTAATTTGGCTAGCGTTCTGGTTCACGCTTTCCCAGGAACAGACCAGAAGTGGTATGTTATATACACAAGTTGTCACATAATCTTAAGAACGTGGCAAACAGGTGTAATGTGACGGTCGTGTTCTCCGCACCACGCAAACTTGCTCATCTCTACGCATGCATTCCGGGAAAGAAAATCATGCAAGGCTGTGGAAAGAAGCACGTAAAGACATTTATGGAGTATGCAATCGGGGTGGTGTACGAGATACCCGTCTTGTGGGAGGTATTAACGCGGGGCAGACCGGTAGGTGCGTGAACGACTGGGCCCGAGAGCACACCGCGTCACTAAAAAAACAAGAAAAATCTGCATCTGCCCCGCGCACTGCAAAAGCTGCAAGTGCATGTCATTGTTTGGCAAGATAAAAATATTAGGTCGAAGCAGGGACACTGTGGCATGTGAGCTCTTGGAGACCTTATTTATCAAGCTGAGGGGTAGCGACTGCGTTAATGACACATCTGTTAGCTTAAGGAAGGGAGAAGCCAGGTTGCTGGAAACACTGAGTTGACAAGGTCTTTACGTCTGGTGAAGGACTGGGGAAACTGTTTCGTTTTGAGTGCTCCTGTGATGTTAGTGGCGCGCATGTGCAGACCTTGCATTCTCATTTCATAATTTCACCTTTCCCGAGAGGCATCAGTGGTTAGTGAGTGCATGTGGTGTTCAGTCTTGTCCATGTCATTTTTGCGCTCTTTTAATTTCACTATATACCATGAACCAACCAGCGCAGCAACAAGCCATATGAAACAACAGTTCAACAACACTGTTAGTACACTGCTTAAAACTACATTAGCTTCTCACTAGTGTAGGGAGCAAACAGAATAAATGATGCATCGTGTTGCTTGGAAAGGGCATAAATATTACTTAAATAATGGGCAAACTGTTATATAAAAGTTCACTTGGCAAAGCAAGTTTTCATACAAATGAAATTAGTCACCCATAAAAGTTGAGTCAGCTATTATGCTAGTATTAATAGAACCAAAAAAAAAAAACAAAAAAACAAAAACGGGATAAATGCATTAAAACAATGAGTGAAAGAAGAAAGAACTGAGAACACTGATCTGTTTTGGTGAGCAATGTAGAGGTCTTTGAGAAATAACCCCGGTATTCAGAAATGCATCTTAAGTTGAAGCCCATGCTTGACTTTATTTAAGTGATGCCTAGCGTGAACGTGCCCACGACGCTCATTGCGTTTCCTCCGGCGCATTCACGATAGGCATCATTTAAATCAAGTCAAGCATGGTCTTCAATTTAAAATGCATTTCTGAATATGGAAACAAGCATCCAAAGAACCTTAGGTTCGAAGGTGCCTTGCAGCTTCATTGACTGCGAGTTAAGTTAATGTTCTGAAGAGCGAGGCGCGAAGACGACGATGGACAAAGTGGGAGAAAATACGCATACATAGAGGAGCTTGATGAGGGCGAGTTGGTGTAACATACTTAAAGAAAAACAGCGCAAGAGAGATGAGGACGAAGAGAAGACAGGTACCACACATACATACTTTGTCCGTCGTCATCTCCGCGCCTCGCTCTTCAGAATATGCTCAACCAACACGCCCAGTCCTACATTCTTACTTAATTTAACGTTTCCTTGCATTTCGTGCTCGGAAGACTTTCACAGCTAGGAGGGTGCACGTGTGCATGTCTGTTCTTGTTCTGATGATCTAGCTGACATCTCATGCGTGGTACAGAAGCGCTTCCTGTCTCTCACATTTCATTTGACCATACTCTGATTTAACCAACTAGCTGTCTACCAAGCTGATGAAACACACGCATCTTCTTATCTATCTACATCCTGTGGTTCCCAAATACTGGGACATAATGGTGAGTGCTTTGCCAGATACTCGCCTCGTAGCAGCTGGGAGGCAGGATTGTCAAGGACGCCAATGTGCAGTGGCATAAAGATGGCACCCCGCAGGGGGTCAGATTTGGGTGACTCAGGCAACACAAATGGGTCACTCGGAATGGGTACTAACTGCAGTCCTTGGCTGTTTGCTTTGCGTGCCCAGCCCAGCACCTGCGTGCACAGAAGCCAAGCGGTAAACGTCACTGACTCTGGCAGGAGGAGAAAATTGGGCCATTAGCACAAGATGGGCAATGGGCATATGAGAAAGGGATATTTTTGTTTCAAATGACAATTTGTCCGTGTTGTCTATGCCATGATGCCAATAATCAGGAAGGTATCAGTGACAGAGAAGCCCGGTGATGACTAGAACAAGGTGAATATGACGCACCAGTGGCTACAGTCTACTCCAAAGCCTAATTCGGGCTTTCTGGCACAGATATGTTCAGCTCGCACAAAGGAGGGGTGCGGAAGGGGTTAGGAGGAACGGATGAGGTAACGTGGATGACGGCATGTTAGGATTGGTCCAACAAGTCCAGCAGGTATGAGCTACCATGGCGCTGTTCTATGTGGTGTTGGATGGTATTTTCAGGTAAGTGTGAGGGTTTGGGAAGCATTGTTATGAGAGCTAAAGGGGTTGGGACAGAGAGGATCTTTCGGCGGAGACACCAGAAACCTATTGCTCTAGGGGAGGGCACTGAAAGTTCTGAAAGCAATGTCGTGTGTGCCGTAATGCACCAGGGCATGTGCGAATAGCCACTTGAAGCACCTCCCTCTGAACTAAATGGTTAGGGGTTAGTGTAATAAACATTTAAATTTCTAGCTCCAGCTGTGGACGCTTTCCTACATGGCAGCTACACAGTGGTATTTGCTGTAAGTCATAACGGAAATGTCTTTTGGCAATTCAGTGGATCACTAGTAAAGAAGGTTATGCCAAGTTCTGAATTACTGTGCAGATAACATAATAGCATTTAAAACTGTGAGAAAAGTGGATAAGAGGCAGCCTGCCACAGCAAATAGCTCAAATCAGAGAGAGAAAACTCTTTAATGTAATGCAGAGTTCAAATCAGATCTTGTCTATTAGTTTCAGCAGCAAGTGGTCCACAAGCGAAAATATACAGATGGGAGTCCTTGAGTCAAGGCCCTTTCTACTGTGATGTTTGGTTAAAGTATATAAAGAAAGGGGGAATAAGCAAACTATGACAAAATTAAGCATGATAATTAATTACTATGTTTTGGCACAAGAGTTGCATTGCCATCTTGTCAGTGCCACGAAGATAACACGAACGGGGAAAAAAAAATTTGTGCAGGTAGTCATTGTTGCATCAAATCTAACTTGCAACATATATAGCATGAAGCCAGCTTCCCACTACTGAAACTATCAGCATTTCATGCCCTCTTGTTATAAAATGGCATCTTAGCGAGACTTCTGCAACAAAAAAAGTTGCAGTGGCTTAGCTCGGCTATGCCAGGATATACGTAGCGTTAGCAAAGGTTCAGCTGATTATTCTTAGCTTTCCTGGTTGTCTACTATGCTCAACCGCTAATTGCCAGGCAACTACTTCGGGATCCGATCAGTCAAGCTTCTCCGTTCTTCTGCGCTGTTGAGCAGCATTTGCGCTCTCCTTCTCCATGGCTATACCACACTGGCAAACGCCAGTCAGAAGCGCAGCGGCTCCAGCGCAGTGTCAGACGGCGACTGCACAGCGAGCGCGCGCCGGCGCCAGTGCGTCTACCACGGCTACAACGTCACTCCTCTGGAATGCGCAGACCGGCGGCGGCGGAGTGCGCGAGAGGTGCCGGCTCCGGTGGCTCCGGTGCGCAAGCCGTGTGACATCACTGATCCTTGCGTATGCGCAGCACGGCTCTTGATGTGCCGTGCGAAACGGGCTTGGCTAGGCCAGTGTAGCTAACGCTACAAAAATGTTTGTAATGCTGTTAAGCGGGTTAGCTGGTAGTTATATGCTCAACTCATATCGACCCATAACACCACCTGTGTTTGTGGTGTATGCGTCTTCCCTCTGCATCTCGTTTCAGTTGCGCTGGTTATATGATTCAAGAAAAAAAAAAAGTTTGACTCACCAGATCAGCAATTATGTAACCGGTAGCAACCATCCACTCAACAATGATCTCGAATGCTTCTCCTGGCTGGAATATGGTGTGGTACTGTGCCTGACCCCATTCAGGCCGGTCACTGCGACCACCAACATCGATGTCGACATTGACATTCCGGAACTCCAGCTCTGTATCAGGCAGGCAAGCAGCAGAGCATGTAACAGCAAAGAAAATGTTGCAGTTTCCTCCGAAAGGTGAAGCATCGATTGTGATTGCAAATTATTAGACAGCTATACGAAGTAAAGTTCATGTGTCAAACAAAGTTATGACTTAGTCATTAATAAAGAATAAATCTTTCTGTATCCACAGCATGAGTTGACCTAAAGAAGAGAAATGTTAAACACAAAAGCTGATCTTTAGCTGTCTGTGAATAATTTTTCATCTTGAGCACTCGATGCAAAGTACATCTGCTCACACGTTGCATATGATGCAATGTAACTGAATGAAAGTGCATGTGTGTGTGTGTGTGTGCACGTGCGTGCGTGTGTGAGTGTGTGTGTGTATATGAACGAGAAGAAAGGGAGCCAAGGGGCCCAATTATTATTAATCATATCATAAGAAGCCAACAAACAATGACATTTAACAATTATACATTTCCCCTGATTAAAAAGAAAGATGGTACATGGCAATTTTGACAAAAAGCTTTGACAGAATAAAATAAGCAGCAGTAATGATGGCGGTGAGGAAATGATGGTGGGGAATGTTTCAAGAAATGAAGCATTCCATTATGAAAGGATGTTCGGATAAAATACATTTTGTCTGTAAAGATTAAAACGCACATTTTTTGTGTCATGAGGTCGTCTGGCCATGGCAAAAGCCCAGGCTTCTGCCTGAGCCAAAGCTTGAAACCTGCAACTTTGTCCTTGGTACGGTAAATTACATTGCTGTGGGTCAGAGCACAAGGTGCATAGTAGTCTCAAACAGACAAACTCCCACGAAAAGAACTGATGTACCAGAAAAACAGAGCTGTAATAGTACATAAGTTGGGTTGTGGATACTGGAAACACGGAAGAAGGTTTTTCTCACTTTTGCCAATATCAATTTCGGTGCTGTCCAGCTCGCCTGCACTTCCACTGTGTTCATTCTGAGGCAGCAGCTCCACTTCGATCCACTCGTGTTGGTAAGCATCCAGATCTACCTCATAATTTTCTGAAACCAGCAAAGATATGTGTTCAGAATATTCAGTCATTGCCATTATTTTTCAGATTCTGCCAGGCCTCTCACTGACAAGAGGGGCAGAAAAAGTGGGGGACAACGAATTAAAAAAATGTGCTATGAAAGATAACTTCAAATGAATAACAAAATATCAATGCGCAGTTGCTTTATATTTGCTGCTTCTTGGTCAAAATGCAATTATGTAGCATGTTTATTTACCCACAAGAGCAAACAATTCATTATGTTGTGCCAATGACATGAAGGTACATACCCACAGATACTCAGAGCAACGTTATTAATGTACAGTGGAATCTCGTTGATACGATTCTGCATAATGCGTCTTCAGGAATAATACGTACAGTGGAATTTCGCTTATACGATTCTGCATAATACGTCTTCAGGAATAATGTTTCTCTTTCTTTTTCCGGGAAACATCCCATAGCAGCAATGTATTTTTATGCGGCTATTGCGAACGCGTTTTCATCTGAAAGTGCATAATAAGACTGCAAAAGTGGGCTTTTACTCACATTTCTAAATGTCATAACTTTATATTCCACTGTATTACCTTAAACAGCATTCCACCGACCCACAAACAATGTGCCGAGCCCCAGCCACGCTGAAAGAAGAACCCACACGGCACTGCCACCGGCGGTGAAAACGCTGCTGCGGCAGCGCGGGCACACTGACTGGCGGTGTGCCGGTGCTCAGATGAGTGAGGAAACGGCGGCTTGATTTTTAACTTCCAGAATAACTTTTTTTAACGGATACTGAAATGAAGAAAGTTCAGCGCAAACTGTCGAGCTATTTCAATGTTGCTGAATAAAAGTGCATTGGCTACGGTTCGCGTGGTGTCGAGTGATACTGCTCTGCATAACGTGTTATACGGAGCACTATCATTCCACGCCACTCAAACCTTTGCTATAGAGTTCCATCACCGAGTATGCCTATTCTCAGACTTTTTAGCTTGCTTTGGATAATAGTACGATTGTTGGATGACCCATTGTATTTTCCGGTTCCTGTGAAGATAGTATCAATGAGATTCCACTGTATAAACTTATTTTGGATAACATTTTGCAAAACGTCTTGGTGACCTCACAGCATGATAAGCCTGTAATACAACCTTATTAAATTGAAATGTGGATCCAAAAACAAATGCAGAAATGAATAGAAGTGGCAAGACTGCAAAAAAAAAAAAAATGCAGAAGGCAGCTGCGCAAGTTTAAATAGAAGGTGTACGAATGAGACAATGTTTTGCATCCTGACCTTTGGTATTCTTGTCCGGGAAAGAGTAAATGTAAAAGCCATTGATGAACGGATGGTTTACATCTCCAGATGCATGGCAAATGTAGGACTCTTCTACCAGTTTCTGCGGGGACAAAGGGCAAGTGTTCAGCTAACAGGCATTGCCTTTCCTTACCCAAGTACAAGCTATACCTCTAATATTGCTCATTGGTGCAGAACTTGGCACATGGAACTTAACACTAATAAATTCAAAGTTTTGTGTCTTTCACGCACTAACGGACCCTCTGCTACCTATACCCTAAATAGCGCTACTCTAGAATCTGTTAGTTCTTATAAATACTTGGAAATTCATATCACATCTGATCTAAGCTGGAAACATCACATTAACCATGTTATTAACAATGGTAACCGTAAGCAGTACCTACGACGTAACTTTAGTAGAGCTCCTGCAAGTGTGGAACTAACAATGTATAAAACACTAGTGCGGTCAAAACTTGAATACGCATGCTCCATTTGGGACCCCTTTCAATCGCGCTTACCTTTTCTCTTGAAATGATACAGAATAACACAGTACGTTTTATATTATCCAACTACAATCGCACTAGCAGTATCACGTCGATGAAACGCACCCTTTGCTTGCAGTCACTTGTTTCATGTTGCAAAGCATATCGCCTTACACTTTTCCGTAAGATATACCATCATCCAGTTTTGAAAACCCAGTTCTTTCCGACCCCATCTTATCGTTCTGACCACTTAGATCACCACCATAAGGTACACGTTACTACTTGCCACACTAACACTCTTTTTTATTCTTTCGTCCCACATGCGTCCAGTGACTGGAACCACCTTCTCTCCTATATCGTTTCCATTTCGGACCACAATCTATTTTGTGCAACCATATAAAATTATTTATTTTATGACGCATGAAGTGTGTGTGCGTTTTTTTTTTAAACGCGGTTCTTTGTATTCTATCTTCATTCCTACTTTTTGTTGTATTAGCCTAAAATTGTCTCGTCCTGTGTATTGTAGATGTTATTAGTATTGCACATATTCTTACATTTGGTATTTTGTTTATTATTTATGTACCCCATTCCCCTCTGTAAAGCTCTGTGTGCTTGAGGGTAAAATAAATAAATAAATAGATAAATAAATACATAAATAAATACAATCTAGAACAAGTCAGCTACCTTATATGGGGTAGCTAGGAAAGAGGTAAAGAATTTCAGTAGATAGCTTGTCAACTTTTTGGGCTTAACTTCCTCTATTCGCGGATAGCTTGTCAACTTTTGGGGCTTAACTTCCTCTATTCGTGTCATGCAAGCTAACCAACAACCAAGCGAGCAAGATGTGGGAGGAGAGAGAAGGCAAAGATTTTTTCCATGGCCCAAGTACGGGACGTGCCAGTGTTGCCAGTGCAACCTGGCTAGGAATATAGAATCCTGTTGACCTTGCGGTGCCCCTTTCATACTAAGTGGCATGCTTGAAGTTATGTGCTATCGCTGGTCCCTACTTCCCATTAGCAGGCAAACAGCAGTCACAGCTGCCACTGTATCCCCAGCTGGAAAGCTGGAAAACCCTCTTCATTGAGTGTGTCCTTTTCAAGGAATCCCTTGGTGGTGTTTTTAATAGCTAGCTGACCGGCTCGAAGTCTTAGCAGCAAATGTAATAAATGCTTTATTTTTTAGCACTGTTGCCGTCTCTTGTGTCCTCGAGCGTGAACTCAACCGTGGTTGCTTAGTAGGAGTGTGGCAACAAGAGTGAGGTATCAGTCAAGCAGATGGTGTTGGCATCTGCTTTTTATATAGCTAGCAGTGCAGTTCTTGCAGAAGCCCGAATGGGAAAGCTCAACAAAACAAGGATCATGCTCACGCTAAGCCTGCTGGCTATTATGGTGCCGAGAAAATCCATATGCTTGATATTCCTGATGATGTGTGGTGTTTTATGGCACAAGGGCCAGGGGTATGGCCAAAGAGCGCCATGACAAATGGTACTGTTATCAATGAGCTATAAATGACGTGGACAATGAATTCCCCAAGGCAGATGTGACATGGCTGTAAAAGGGCCTAAAACTGTCGCTGTAAATCGCATAAAACATATACAATTAAACCTGGATATAACGAAATTGACAAATTCCCGAAAAACTTCATTATAAAGAGGATTTCGTTATATGTAGTTTCATCACGAAAATTCGAAAAAGAAACGCTTACCGTATTTACTCGATTCTTACCGCTTACCGATGACGTCATAGCATTGTATAAGGCCCGTTCACAGTCCGACGTTATCGGCGCTCGGGCCAGCTTCGTTTGCGGCCAGTCACGCTACGCCAGTTGTGCTACACCAGCCGAAACACCATCTCCTCTATACTCCGACGCGTGCGCCGTCGGCCGTTTTCTTCGGAGCATGCGCAGAACGATCCCAAGCCCGCGCGCCGCTTTGAACGGCTGTCTGTGACCATCGGCGAAGTGGCGTGGGCGCCTTTATTTCTTCACGTGAAAGGGCATTGTGGGTCGGCGCAGTCGGCACACCAACGCGCTGCTAATGGGTCAGGAGCCAATTTGGCACCGGGTCCGTCGGGGCGCGTCGAAAGCCGCCGGTTACGTCGTTTTCGCCACATGACGTAGAGTGCGTACGCGCTCGCGTTACTTCGGACTATAAACGACCCTATAGTGTCACCTAATGTCAGGTTAGTGAAGTGAAGTGCAGAGACTTGCACAGTAACCAAAGAGTGACGCTGCCAGCGCGTTGAAAAAAAGAAAAAAAAAAAAAGAACGTTTTTTTATTTGGCAACATCAACTGGAAAAGGAGAGTGCCGGCTTGGCGGGCTAGGCCAGCTGCAGCAAGTGGTGGGATCAGGTTTCAATGAAGGGAGGGGAAAGGTCACGGCCGCGGCGGCAAGATCGCCAGGTCGAGGGATGCAGGCGCGCTCTCGCCTCGCAGTCGCCGTGAATTCGAGCGTGTCAAGCACGACGCCGCCGCTTCGCGGCATCGCGCTTGGCGCGCGAAGGTGCTTTCGGTTGATGCTCGTGCAATAATGACAAAATTTTGGCCGAAATCTCTAGGTTGTCGGCGGGGAAAATTCGTTATTTCGAGGGGGTCTCCCGCTGCCACTGCGCTACGTAGAGGTCTCAAATACATGTGCTTATATGGAGTAACGGTGGGGAATAGAAAAACTTCGTTATATGGAGGTTCGTTATAAGCAGGTTTAACTGTAGATACTAAAATAATGACATTGACTAGTTAGTGATGTGGGCTATGGCAATTGGGTTTCGTTAAAAACGTATGATGTAACAAATATAGCAGTGACACTAGCGGGCTATTATCACATGCTAAAAATTATCTGGCCAAATGATTTTCAGGGTGTCTGTTTCACTGAAGAATTTTAAGACTGTTTTCAGGTTAGAAAGCGGTTCATAGCTAAGAAAATATGCCGGGTGAAGGGGTATGTTTTCGCGATATGCAGAAGGGATATGCTCTGCCACCTGGAGGTGCAAGAAGCTAGACAACTGTGCATGGGGAGGTGTAGTGGTTAGCTAAGCTTTCCGTCCATAGTTTACCATGCTCTAATTCACTAATGCTAGCGATGCTCACTTTATCAGAAATGCGTGCTGTTACCTGAAGCAGTTGGATGGCATCGTGGTCGGAGTGTATGCCTTCCACGTGGTCTCGAACCCATGCCGTAGCTTCGACACTAATGAAAGAGTTTTGAGGGATGCCACCTTGCTTGGGCAGGAAGCAGATGCCATCACTATATGTGCCAGAACAGAATGCTTGCGTCAGGCCCATACAGGTATGATTTCACACAATCTGCATTAAAAATTGCACTAAAACATTGCACACCGGGATTTCATCAAAGTGTCTGTTGGCAAGACTTAGCTATGTACTAAAACTCTGAAAGAAGTTTCCACAATATGGTAAGCTTGTATTTTTGAAGCTGTCAAGTAATGGGTTGTCAAAACATAGGTGGGAGTGCCCTATCATAGCAATTACAAACTACCACTAGCTTTTCTTGTGAAGATATTGCTTTGTGTTTTATTGTTGCTTCAGAGCCTTTCTGGCACTACAGGTATGTCGACATAATGGCAGCGTTAATACACTAACCAAATAAAGCTCTCTCTTGCAAGGATTTCTTGCAAAAAAGTACACTGATAGCTGCGCTGCAAGCATTTGAGGCAGCAAAACTTTCTTGCATGCTCTCAGCTGGCTGGGGCATTTCTTCAGTGATCACTCTAGCTTTGAAGTGTGGCTAAACCCTCACAGACACCCAGTGCTATGCACACCAGCCCGTTTCAATTCTGCATGCTTAACCTTACCTACCTCACTAGCCTAGACACTATAGAGGTTCTGCTATAGAGGTTCTGCTATAGAGTTCTGCTATAGAGGTTCAGCTTCTGCTGCAGACATCATGAAAACATTAGCAATATCACTACGCAATTTGTTAGATCACCAGCAGCAAAGGATAAGGTTGGCACTGTGACGAAAGGCCAAGTTTAGACGTTTGCTTGAATTGGTAGGCTGGATAAAAGGCCTTGTGAGTAACAGTTCTAAACATTGCACTTGGCCTCAGAAATCAAATAATGCACTAATTAGACTAGTACATTTATAGATTTACTAATATTAGGTTTACCAAAATGTTGCTGAAAGGTCAATGTAAATCAGCTGGCATACCACAGTGAGCTCGAAACTTTAAGAGCAAACAAGAAAAAAAGAATAAAAAAGAATAGAAGCAGTATAATAGAAGCAATAGAAGCAAAGCAGTAGACGCAAAAGAAACCTAAGTATAACTACCTGGGATTTTTCATTGCTTCCACAATTTCAGAAGGAGGTGTTACCACAGTCAAGCATTTCACTTCGACATGGGGTCTGAAATAGGAATGAATAAATGCAAATATTAGTAACGTGCTACGTTACCTGTTTAAGATACAATACAATTTGTACTCAAGAGAAGTGAGCCCTGAAGTTATGAAACAAGCAGTCCCTCCCTCTCCCTGCAGCCAAAAGAAAGAAAGAAAGAAAGAGCTGCCCGCCATGACGCAAGCCATAACATTAAGCCATTGAGCATGTTTTTAGTTTATCAGCTAAGCCCAGTTAGTTTTTTAAGATTGGATTACTGTTAGACTAGCACTCAATCATGCAGCAATTGTGCCATATCATTTTCTCTTTCTACAAATTTGCTTAACAGCTTTGTAAACAACTTATGCAGTGGCACTAATTGTTTGAGCCCATTCCTGTACAAGTACCTACTAGAATTTTTGGAACATGGAGAGTTTGCGAAAAGCAGAGGCCTTGCAACACAGGCACGCAATCTGATACTATGAAAGGCACTGTGTTGGCTGCACACAGAAGTGCGCACTGCACCTCTAAATTTATAGATACTTGCTCAGGCTGTAAGGAAGTTAAGCCTTTTAACGGCTTCTGGGCTCCAAAAACTTCTATGAGTGGCTGTAAATGTTAGCCACTACACGACCTGCAGAACGGGTAGCAGTGAACAAGTGGCACCTGCCACTTGAAGGAATGGACATTTTAATCAATTGGTAACTGTTGCTAATACACTAATGCAAATTCTAAGTAATCCAGAATTACAAGCACCTATTGTCTTTTCACAATCCCATCTGTGAAAAATAAGAAAAGCTAAGTAGTGAATCTAGAGGATAATTTATTAATCTTCAATTCTGAATAGTAAGCACCGTCCTTTAGTTAGACAGAATGCAGTTTTGAAAAGAAAAGGTCTTTGTTTACAGGTTCGCAACAGTACAATAAATTTCTTAATGCTCACATACAGGGCCAGACAGCAGCTGTACTGTACCTTGTTTCACTGTGTGTGTCTGCATCTTAGGGACTCCTAGCACATCTAGTAAGTAACATCCTAGCACAACTCATGCAATGCCGAAACATGCGGAAACCGGAAAGACGCGTGTGGAAGACAAGACAATGATTATGGAAAAAAAAAGGTGTACTTGTCCTCTGAGCATTCTCCGGCAACTGACTCTGGTGTGGCTTCCAGGGAGGAGTTGGACCCATCCTTCTGAAAGAGTGTTCAACATTTGAAAAAGCAATCCAGAACCATTGAAAAAAAAAAAAAAGAATCTGGACTCATTAATTTTTTTTCAATAGGCCCAACATTATTTTTCTAAGTAAGCATAAAGTGTTAGATAGGACAGAATACAAATGAGAATTACACAGCACTGTAATCTAAATAAAAAAATTAAGATTAATGCAAAGATAAAACGTAACATGTGATTGAAGAACGAAGCCCTAACGTCATCATAAGATACAGAAAAGCAAAAAATATTGCAGCGGGTTAGCCAAAGGAAATCCTTAAGTCCCACACAAAACAATGATAGCTGGCATGATAATGACAAGGACAATTATGGCATGATGATGATAACAATGACATGAGCACAATAAATATGACAATGGAACAATAGCGTGATGAGAAAAACGGTGGCATGAAGATGCACCATAGCACACCACCAGCACAATAGCTAATATTGGTAATCCGGAACTTTAATTGTGGGTGGGAACAAACAGCTTTCTTTTCAGGGTGACTGCTTCTGCCATTAAAGCATGATGATAGCCAACACAACGATCACATTGTGCTATGACACACTGCTAATCAAGGTGGCACGTTTTGCTTGTGTGTGATGAAAAGTGAGCCTCACCTTGCTGTCAGAGTCCGTGGCTGGTGTCATCTTGCCAACAGGCATCACGTCAGCACGGAGGTGCTCCGTGTGGAGGCTGCGCGGCCGGTCGTGAATGCGGTTGCTGGACACTCTGTCACGGAATGTACTAGCTGTGATTGCGGACACAGGGCCCGACTGTGGAGATGTCGTTAGCGGCGACCCCTGGTGGCTGATGCTCAAACGCATAGGGCCTCCTGAAGCTCGTACCCAGGCCCCAACGGACTGCAGTTCAGGAACAAAGAGTGAGATGAAAGTGAATTTAACAGAGAAGGCATAATTCAGCAGTCTGGAAGACGCACAAGCAGCATTCAGAATGTGCATGAGAGGATCCAGAGTTGATGAGGGTCAAATTACACCACCCTAAATTTTGTACATTGTGGTATCTACACCAAGTTGAAAGGCATTGGGGTTGTGATACCGAAGGTAACTGCTTGATTCGTTATGTACCGATATTGCATCAGCACTAATGTAACACCGTTTTCTTCATGAGTACAAGCCTTGGAAGGCACATGCCATATTCAGAACTGCATGCCGACTATAATGCAAGACTCTCATTGCAATTACCTCTGCCATCACATAAATGAGCTTCGTAGGAAAGCTTAACTATGAATGTCTCCGTAAGAGTGCACACAAACATGTGCAGGAGATATGAATGTACACCCATGTGGGCATTCAAGACAGTGCATTACGGTCACTGTGTGTTTTAGCATAGTGTGAACCATGAACGCCTTGGCCCAGGCACAGAGGTCACTGCTCCACCCTGAAAGGTCCAGTGTGCAGTTTTCCACTAACCTGTTGTGGGGAATCCCGTCCTTCCGGCGACAAGTGGCACAACTGGCCCGGCGTATGAGAGCAAGTGCAGAGGTAAGCTCTCTGGGACAGCACAAGGTGCTTACACTTACTTTTTTTCTCATCAACTAGCCCCTTTAGGCATCGCTCAAACTTTAGCTTGTCTACGGTACCTACGCTGAGTGCTGTACTTTGTGTTATTCCTTCTGAACACTAAGCCAAAAAAAAAAAGAGTGGCGCATGGTGGCCGTCCGTGGTCGCACTACACAAGGCCACAATCATTGGAGGCTCGCGGTGACAGAGATTGCCCTATGCTCTTGTGATC
>NC_051155.1:56695754-56844491 GCF_013339745.2 Dermacentor silvarum
GCAATGCAGAGAAGAGGAGCGTCGGAGAGGAGAGGAGGAATGCCGAGAGGAGAGGAGGGCGAGGAGGGAGGAGGATGCGCTAGCGCAGTAGGGGTGTGGACGCCGCACGGCGGAGGAAGGGAGGGAGTGACATAGCCCCGAGCATAAGATGCTTCGCATCTAAAATTGAATTTCTCACTGTGAAATCCGTCAGAAAGAATGGTAAAGTATCACTGTACCATTCGGCGTCGGATTCGCCATCGGTGGTTTACCAATCGACGTGGGATTGTAATTTGAATCTGCGAGAAAATCTAATTCTGCTACGAGGAAACTCAAACCCCTTTTCCATAATTTCTACCAGACCCCCAGCCGCGCGTTCGGGTACTTGTGAAAATGATATCCAGATGGTGCTCGCATCCTAGGCAGGTTAGGGAGCCTACATGCAACGCCGTTGCATGTAGGCTCCCTAAGGCAGGTTAGGAGGCTCCATAAGGCAGGTCAAATTGGGACTTGGCCTGCTGACTCGTTTTGATCAGGCCGCATGTCGCAGAAAATACAGTGTCGGTGTCCGCGTCAACGGCGTCCAATAATGCTATCGCGTTGCACTCTTATACCCCTGTCAAGAGGGCAAGTTAAGTGCACTTACGGGAAGTGCACTTCGGGACCTTGATTGACACTTTAGGCTACGCGGTTCTAAACGGGAAAACAGAGCGCACTCGCAGTAAAAAAAATGGCGACGGACTGCGAGAGTGTTTTGTGATGATGTAGATTAAAATGAAAAGTATTTCTAAAGAGTGATCGTTTTACGTTGTATTATTAAGGAAAACAAACTTAATCTATGTTTTTTCAACAAAAAATGAAATTATTTTTGATTGTAAGAGTGTGGCAAGTCAATGCCGGCCAAGAAAAATGCCTTGCCAATCTAGAACGACATGGCGGCGTGCGACGAGGCGGCATTTGATCCTGCTAGAACAGAATATGAGCGCGTTTCAGGCTATTATCTGTGCGCAAGTGCTGTTCAACCACTAAAATGAAATTATCTGTCCTTTTTTTAAATGAAATTATCTGTCCTTTTTTTATGCATTACATTTTGTACCATTGAAACCACTGGCGACGAGGCTACGCACTCGGTCAGCAAAGTGCGTTCCGTGAACGCACTTCGACAGGAGTGCACTCTGCAGCGAGTGACACTCCACTTGCGACGTTTAGATTTGGCAAAGTGCACTTAAACCGAGTGACCCTCTCCGTAAGTGCACTTAACTTGCCCGCTTGACAGGGGTATTAAGGGCGACGCTTAAGCGCTTAAGTGCCTTACATGCCCCCCCCCCCCCCTTCCCGCAATTGTCGCCCGGAATGAAAACAATGACGAAAGTATATCTTTCTATGGTTTTGTGTGACTGCGCAAGCTAGGCTGCCATAATGAAACGCAGTACTCACGCCGAACATTGTGAAGACCGCAAACAGGCTCCCCGATATAGTAGCGAAGCCGCATGTCATGACCGTGTGCAGCTCCGACCTCGTCAGCTGCGCCAGGTACGGCCTTAATAGAACCGCCGAGTCGGTCTGCGTTCGCAGGGAGAATGGTGTGGAATCCGATAAAAAGAAGGGTGCGTGTATTTGGTGAAATGATAAACTGTCATGCCGTGACCACGGTGGCTATTTACAAGCCATACAGGTGTACTGACAATATGGTAGCACTTTCACGCTTGAAATTGTGTTGATTTACATCGTAGCTGAGTGGCGACGTTGATGTAATATGAGGACAGGATGGTTGATGATTAAAAAGTCACATGAATATAGGTGGCATGGCTGTCGCCGGAACTTATTTGACCACAAATGTAATTTTTCTTGAGGCTTGCCGTAGATTTCTGAATGCAATGGAAATGACGTCATTGCTTTACGTCGCTGCATTTAGCCCACTTCAGACCTAAGCAGCCGTTTCTAACCAGTTGTTCCCCTTCATGGGAAGTCAATGGTATTGCAGAGCTTCGTTACACTTTATCATACCTCGGAAGGAAAGTTCCAGCGTTATTTCGGCGGCGTTTAGATTTGTTCTCGATATGAAGGAATGAAAGCCTAGCCTATGGTCACACATCGGCAGCTAACTCGCGATGTCCCTGAGATGAAACGGTGGCGCGATCTGTCACCGCTACAGCGTAGGTGGTGCCACCATTCCGTAATTTTGTTGCAGATAGGGAGCCGTCACACGCATGCCTACGCCAGCGCTTGATTGAGAAACATGTTAGTTAACGCACGGAAAAGGTTATTCATATTGCATTTAGAACACAGTAATTTACAACGCACGCACAGACACTGCGTCAATGTATACGTATACGTGCTGCTAGGAACCAGAGTAGCATATTCATGTCTGCGTTATAGAGCAGCACTGTTAGTTCAAACACAAGGTTCATACTTTTCACAAGTGGACCGTCAACTTTCGGATTAAATTTTAGAGCAGAGTGATAGAGAGGTAAAGTAATTACTTGTGCATTGCGCTTGTTGATACAGATTGCACGTTTATTGAATCGCATACCACACTGTAAAACAAGGTTATTACTGCCCCCAAACAATCCTTATGTATTCTCCAACTTGTATATGTGTTCCAAATTATTTGTGCTGGAAAAGTACGCTATGATAGATAATGCTTGAATGAGTTTAAATAACGAATGCATGAAACTATGCGTACGCAGACCCTACCTTTTCAGCATGAACTATTCGTTGTACGAGTAACAAAATCCCGAGTTCTAAAATGACGAGAAAGTGCAGAAATCTTGCACTCACAAGGCAGCCATTTCACGATTGTTAAGTATATGCAAGCGAATAAGCTAAGAACAGCGTACCATGCCAAGATATATGTTACAGGTGGCGCAGTAGGACTCGAGGGCCGTGGTGCCAATGGCAGCAGCTATCAGCCTGGCGAACCCGAGTGCCAGTAACTGCAGAAGACCGTAGTGGCCCAGCACGGAAACCAGTAGCCCGAAGAACACCATGGTCGACACCACCTGCGCAGCGATCCGAGGCCGAGTCTTGTTCGACAAAAGATAGAAAAGCTGATGCGAAAGAGCCGTGCAGAGAACTTCTCTAGATTGCCTTCAGAGTGAACAGCGGGAAGGGGAAGTACATACCTACAACAGTTTCAGCAACTGTAATATTGGTCTGAGATCACTAAGCTTCGCTTTCTTTACCGGTTTTAGTCTCACAGAACTTACAAAGCAGAACGTATCATTCTTTGCTACGCTGAGTTAGATACCTAAAAATTAACACTTAAGCCCGGAAAACCTAATCCAAAACCTATAATAGCGTTTTTGACATGCTTCAGCAAGTTTGCAATTCTAGATGCCTCAGCAAACCAATTACCAGGTAATTAGTGTACTAATACAGTTTTTACTGAAGTAACATATCATTTTTTGTACGAATGTACAATGGCAAAAAAGAAAAAAAAAAAAAAACGAGCAGGTTGGCATAATTTTCCTTGATGTGAAATTGTGTTTGGGTCGTGTGCGGTTACTTCTTTTGATTTCACGGGTTACATACAGAATAAAAAAAAGTGAGCCCATAGTCATGAGGCTATAGTTAATGGTGCAGTACAATATTGCTCAATAAAGGAATACGGAACAAAAGTATGAAGACAAAGAATGCATCATAATTGCACTCGAAAGACAAGATTATTTTGATGCACGGTGACTACATTAAAATTTTTTCAATAGGTCACTGCGTTTCTATAGGTTTATGAGCACGCGTCAGCCCCAAGCCAGCCCGCAAGCGATTGCGCGCCGACGAGCAAGACGTCGCCCCTGCCCATTACAACAGCGTACAGACGTGGACAGCCAGCGCTTTGCGTAACTTGGCCGATGTGCGCACACCTTGTGCTGTGCTTTGTGAGCGCATAAGTAGTTAAAGTGCGAGCGAAGGTGACTGCATGAGTGGGGATTGTGCCTCCGACGTAAGTAGGAGACACAGTGGCACGGTCCGGTGTCCGACTTACCGTACCAACAACCAACGTGACTAGAACCAACTCAGTACCACTGCTCCGCTGAAAACATGGGTCCCGTGGTGGTCGCGAGAACTAACGGCGCTGCGATGGAGTCGCGCTACCGGCAGCGCTTACGGTTGCGTGCCTTCTTCGCTGTGGCTGCGTCCCGTGAGGTTGTTTTGTTACTGCGCACTCGTTGCTTCGTGCAGAGACGTTCCTTCGGAGGTTTCAGCATTCGGAGCTGGTGCAGGTCTGCGGAGGTGTGAAGCCTGGTTTGCGTCGAGCATGCAATACGCCGACGTGCTTTGCTCCGGGTTGTAAAAGCGGCTACAAGTCGTCAGAGAAGCGCCACATTTAATGCGTGAGCATGATGATGATGATATGTGGTTTTTTGTGGCGCAAGGGCCAGGTATGGCCAAAGAGCGCCATGACTGATAATGTTGTGTTAAGCGCTGATTGATTAGTTGCGATGATAGGATGTAACATGGCTGTAAAGTGGCCTAAAATCAATCGCTATCGTAGTAGCGTAAAACGATATATAGTATAAAAATATGATAGTGATATGTGGGGTGGTCTATGGGTAAAGTACGAATGACAAGTGATCATGAGGCATCTTTGGCGAGTACCACAGGCCCGTCACGCGAAAAGTGTGATGTCTTGTATATGTACAAAAATGCGTACTTTGCGAAGTTAAGATGTTTATTAGTTATAATAATATAAATGCAGACGATTGGTAGCTTTATAAGCGATAAGGCATAATTTACACAAAAGAAAAAAAAGATCAGTTACAATACCCATAGTGATACATAGGACGGAGGGACGGATGGATGGACGGACGAAAAAAAATCTTTATTCAGAAAAGCACCTGCGAGGTTGCCGGCCCTGGCTCAGGCCACCCGGGCGTTAAGTGCGGTAATACATAGCGGTGCCCGGGCCCGCTGAATTGCCCATAGTTGGTCGTGTAGATCCGAGCTAGGTAGAACGCTTAGCCATCGCTCAGCTCCTCGAGAAGGTCCGGTTCTAGGTTGTACTCTCTGTATATTGCTTTGATCTCTGTGCATTTCCATAAGATGTGTGCCATGTCTGCGTGTTCGTGCTTCCAGGGCTTTCAGCTCGCTTCTGGGTATTGTCTGTAATTAACTCTGTTTAAGTATACTGGGTTTCGGGAGGCTCTGGTTTGCAACCTTCTTCAATCTGTTCTTGAGTTCTGTCTAGTTGTTTGTGCGGTTGTGGATATGCTTCTTTGTTTCTTATAGTGGGTCAGTTTGTCGTGTTACGTGACCAGTCTGTCCCTGTCGTCCTGTATCGCTAGTTCGTCGTCGTCACCTCCTCCGTCTTCAACATCGCCGCCGCCGCAGTCCTCACCCACTCCGCGGGGGTGCGGGTGTCGAGAGGTCGGTGTCAGAGATGCGCGGCTCGGTGGGCATTCTCGTTGAGGTTGAGAGGAGTGCTCAGGACTTCTGTAGTTACTTTCCCTATGTGTGCCGGGATCCATTTGAGGTAGTTGGGTGTGATCTTGCCGTTCTTGAAGTCTTCTGCTCTGCGGTTCAGGATTTAGGCCGCCTCGGTGGAGACCTAGCCCTTTGTGAAGTTCTATAACGGCCGTCTTGGAGTCACTGGTTATTGTTCTGTCTTGTTGCCGACCGTTGATTACGGCCAATGCGATTGTCGTTTATGCCGCTGCCTCCGACGATCTGGTCCTTACGGAGCCCGCTGTCACAGTCTTTCCTTTCGTGTCTACGACCGATATTGCGAAAAGGGTCACCGCCGATGCCACCATGGCCGTCCCGGTTTCGGGGTTACCGGGTGGTGTCTATGAAGAGCACCCCCTCCCGCGGACGTGGTTATTGAGGATCGTTTTCGTGCAGCATTTTCTTCTCTCGACATTGTCCACGAGGTGCATGTTCTTAGGGATGTTTTCAGTGTTTATTGCAGCTTGGACGGCCGGGTGAATATGCGTCTTAGGGCCCTGCATTCCGTTGTAGTTTACGCCGATCTTTTCCATGATTTCTCTGCCCGCCTTGGTTCCGAAGAGTCTTTCAAGTTGCGCTATCCTCTGTGCTTCCGCGATCTCGTCGAGCGATCTCGTCCCGCGTGTTATGTGCCCCAAGTTGTAGTAGCCTTTCGTTTCTTGTGTATCGTTGATACATAGGGCTCCATAGAAAATGCATGGGTAAGGTTATAGTAGGTGTAGGCCAGATAAAATTTAGGGGTGGGCCAACTTAAATTTGGGCGTGGGTAAATTTAAGATTTGGGGGTGGGACAACTTAAAATTTGCAGGTGGGCCAACTTGAATTCGGGGGCGGACCAACTTCATCCTCTTAATTCGATTAGTCGAATTCGCTTATTCATCCTCTTAATTCGCTTACTCATCCTTTTATTTCGATTAGTCTAATACGCTTAGTCTCGATTTAATTCGCTTAGTCATCCACTTATTTCGCTTTATTATTCATCTTAATTCGCTTTATCGCCCATCTTGATTCGCATTATCATCCACCTTTACCATAACAGCTTGCGCCAATCACGATCGAGAAATCCGATGGGGATTGGGCTTGATCACAATCGAAAGTGCTCCGTATGACACCGGTATTACACACTGGTTTGCGTTCATGGACAAAACACTCCGATGCGCCAAGGCGAAACTTTGACTTGGATACTCTTACGCTAGATAGTGTGACTATGCTAGGCAAACTAGGGCGCCTTCATGCGCAAGCCTACAAACAGCGCGCACTAAGCGTGTGTCTGTATGAAAACACTCCAAGGAAAGGGGACTGTTGTGTTCTGTAGCTAGAGCTACATTGGCCATATTCTCGCCGTTTCACTGTGGCCGGTGGCCACACCGGGAGCTGAGCTGTTGCCTAGCAACCGCCGCAGCTGGTAGCGCCGCTCGCCGCGTCATCTGGCATGACGTCAGAGGAGGAGCCGGTGAAACCGCGTTGCAACAAGAAAACGGCTGTGGCCGGTGGCCACAATGCGGGCTGAGCTGTTGCCTAGGAACCACCGTAGCTGGCAGCGCCGCTCGCCGCGCCATCTGGCACGACGTCAGAGGAGGAGCCGGCGAAACCGGGTTGCAACAACAGAGGAGGAGCCGGCGTTGCATCGTATATATCGAAGGGGCGGCTCGGTGTGGTTCGTCGGCAGATAAAGAAAGTGAGTCGGAGAGAGTGAAAGAAGCCAGGCTTCATCGTCTGAACGAAACCAAGAGGAGGCAGCGAGCCGAGGCGAAGGAGGAAGAACGAGCCGCACGCCTCGAGAAGCATCGTAAGGACGAAGCGGCCAGGCGAGTGGATTCAGATGAGGATATATAGCACCCGAAACGTGTTCAAGTCACTGGACGATAACCCCTTATCCTCCCGCCTCACCGATCATCAGACCGTCTTTGTGGCAATTGAGAAACAACAAGATGAAGGCTTTCAAAATAAATGCGTTACACTTTAAAATGTCTAGTCTTTAATGTAACCCTCTCAACGAGAGGTAACAACCAAACCTAAACACTCAGACCTACGAAGCTAAACGATATCGATGTAACCGTAGAGAGAACCAAGCTAAACAATAACATTAACCGTCGCTCTCGCTACGCACACACAGGCATAACTGTGTTAAGCCACAGCCAAAGTTTGAATGTACATACTTAATCACCGTCAGATAGCTTCGGAATTTTTTTTCTGAAAAACATGTGATTTGATTTCCACTGCCTCCAGTGTTTAATACTTGAAATGAGAGGTTTAACCAAACTGAAAAAAAAGAAAAGAAAACACGGCTGAATCCATGATGTGCGGCTAAACTGAAAGTATTTTCTTCATTCGAGACAATGCCAGTTTAAGGTTTGCATATTTATATAATAAACAAATAACGACATATTGCAATGCTTGTTTCTAGCTCGGGGTCGCTATAAAGGTGCTTGTCGTCCACATACAAGATTTCTGCCCCTTGGCTGATTCCAGGACTTTTCGCAATACGTCGAGAACAGCGAGCCACCCGCCTTAGAGATAACAATAGATATCAACCAAGTATGCCGGTGCCACATGACAGCTAGGGCAGTCATGCGAATCCTCTAGAGGTAACTAACTGCATCGGAAGTGTCGCCTCTATACTTAATGTATAGATGCACGGCCGCTAGATAAAAATAAGTAAAAAAATGTGCAGCCTGCCATGTGCATCGAAAACGGTGTCATCCGCCGCGGCGCCACCAGCCGGGCACTGTTGTCTGAGATTTGCATAGAAAATGCATCAGGAACGAGCTTGGAACGCCATCGCCCGTGGAAGCCGACGCATCCCATCCACATCAGCTAGCGCTGTTCGGCCCAGCCAAGCGGTAGAAAATGCAACTACGGCTGTGACGTTCGCTACCATTCCAGCCGGCCTGACACGGCCGGCCGCACTTTTTTTTTATCCAGCGGCAGTGGTACAGGACTATAAACTACAAGCTGTGATGTGTCCGAGTTGCTGCAAAGCCAGAAATGTTGAACTAAATTCGATTACGTTTGTTTCCAAATTTTTGCATGAACGCTAGGCATTACATACTAGCTTGCCACGAATTACCAATTAGTGTCCCTGTATATGCTGCCAAAGAAAGCGGAGTTGCGCATTCTTCCGCCATTTTGTTCCAACTCTGCTGTAAAGCCGCTTATCGCGATACAGAAGAATTTGGAACAGCGTCTATGCTTCTGCCGCCATGCTATTTAAATGCGAAGAATTTTTTGCCTACTTTAGGCACATTGTGTATCTATCTATCTATCTATCTATCTATCTATCTATCTATCTATCTATCTATCTATCTATCTATCTATCTATCTATCTATCTATCTATCTATCTATCTATCTATCTATCTATCTATCTATCTATCTATCTATCTATCTATCTATCTATCTATCTATCTATCTATCTATCTATCTATCTATCTATCTATCTATCTATCTATCTGGATAGATAGATAGATAGATAGATGGGAATGTTCTCATCTTTTTATGCCGTCGTAATGCCATAGCTTTAAATGCTCGTTTCGTTAAAACACCTTTAAATGGGTTTAATCATGATATGCATGACATGATTGCATGGCGTGACATATGATAATCGTGACATCCATGACGGAAATGACATGATTTAGTCTTACGCCATAGAGGTGACATCGTGGTAATTACTTCTCTAATTTCATCTGGTAACTGTATAGATATGTATGACATGCATGCATGACATGAAAGACATGAAAAGAATGAAACATTATGGCGTGCTTGACATGTTATGACGTGCATGCATGAAATAAGATGTTTATAACATGAATACATAACATGCATATTATGTCAATAATGACATGGTATGCGTGTCATGACATGCCTTGAGTGAACAACAGCACGAGTAACCTGACATTCCTTTTATAATTTATGTCATGGTCATTCATATCATGTGGTGCATTTCAAGTTTGGGCCATTAGGTATGTGCAGTGTCTTTCGTCAGCTCTTCGTCGCAGGTCCTGTGAAGAACTTGTGGTGGAGACATGTGGGAGATACGAGAAACTCACCATAATGTAATCGCGAGAAGGCACAACGTCGTGCTTCAGTGGCTGCCTGGTCATTGTGGTATTTCAGGCGACGAAGCTGCTAGGAAAGCACACGAAGGAAGAAACCTCGTTTCTGTACCTTTATCGAGGACTAACGCAGCTCAACACTGAGCTAACGCACTGCATTGCACTGGAGAAGTGGCACACACATGAATTCACTCGCCATCGATTGCATTCTCTCGACCCCGCTATGCAACTGCGGCTGCTTTCTTGGCTTCTCCGAAGTGAGGAAACAATGGTGTGTTGATTACGCCTGGGTGTTGTATTTACAAATGCATATTCATTTTTTTATTAGAATGGCCGATATCGCCAACAGTGCATGTGGTGTCGAGGCGACTATATGTCTCCTGTGCTACTGTCCATCCTTTGAAAACGAAAGACACGACCTCAGCACAACTCTAAAGCAGTTGGACAGGAAACCATTCATTTTGAATAAGATATTGGGACTGTGGCCTTGCATATAGCAGCTACAAAAGGCCACAAAAGCGCTGCTACAATTTCTGAAGACTACCGGACTGAGTGACCGTTCGTGATAAGCGCTGAGTGACATACTGTGATATAGGCAGATAACTGTCACTATACGTCCGCGATGTCCAACGCAGACTTTCTCTTCGTCTCTTAACCATTCCCTTTCCTTTCCCCTCCCTCCTGTGCCGGGGTAGCCAACCAGGCTGAGTCCTAGTTAAGCTTTTGATTTATACTTATATATATATATATATATATATATATATATATATATATATATATATCTCGGTAGACTGAGGAGACGCACATATCTACCGGGATTAGAAGACGAGGAATATACAGGTGCGCGGATCGTGGCGCAAACCTGAGCACGGTACAGCTAGCAGAACACTTTCGGGCAACCAAACGGGTTCACGTCTTTTACTGGTGTGCCGTCCTTATAAATATCGTTGACTGAGACTACCCTATAGGGCACTCGGCTGCACGATTATTCAAATAGCAGATCCATGTATGTTATATTAAAAATTTTGTCATCTAAGCTACAAGCAGGCCCTCAAAGAAATACCGCTTTAGAAGTACAGCCGTCATCAATATGAAATGGAACAGCGAATTTTTTTGGAAACTACGATAGCTCGTTATGCATGGTTCAAATCTAGGAACTTGATACTTAACACTAAGTTTTCGTGATGAAATTTTAGTATCACTCAACACTTTTAGGGAGGGTATGTGGTGTGTTTAGCCCCTACGGGCGCTTGAAAAACATTAGGTGTTCCCTTTGATATTGATGACAACTGTACATTCACGCTTGGCTGACTGTTCTCATTGTAACTTCTCACAACTGCTATTTTGACCATGTCCACCCTCTCAGCGCATGAAGATAAGGTTAGAAGAGTTTCATTAAGCTTAACTTTCTGGCGTTCTCGAAATTAATTATAACTGTCTTCCGTCAGCCACATCTAGGCTACTGTACTAATTAACTGTGAAATATCATCACTTTGAATGAAAATCTGCCGCCTTTGATATTTTTCACTCTGTTGCGTCGGAGCCACGTTTGTGAAGCAAAGGATAGCGCTAAGAGGCTACACTCTCCCGAGTAACAGGTAATGTCAAAGCCTGGTTTCTGACCGGCGATTTTTCTATCCCTACGTAAATGCTTGCAGTCACTGCGTCAGCAATCAGCCTTTTTTAAAATGAAATGTCGAGTTAAAGAAAACCGGCAGATACCACGCCCTGTGGGAATCGATGTTATGCGAATCCGTGCGCGGGGAGCCTACCAAGTTAACGAAACGACCATGAGAGCACCAAGACGTAGGCGGCTCTTTCATGACCTACATGACACGCATGTCAGGAAATTCATGTCATGAGTCCTCAGTAGTTCCTTTAGCTAGACCTAAGAGATCTTAGGGCGAAAGCCTTAGTCATACTCGTGACTATGACTTCTACCAACGTCCTTTAGTGTTTCCTTCACTTAGTACCCACGTCCGAACCAATTTCGTTGGCTTTTGAGTGTTAATATTTTTCGCTGAGTCATCGTCATTTTTGCTGAGTCATGCTCATGACTATGATTTCTACCATCGTCCTTTAGTGTTTCCTTCAATTAGTGCCGACGTCCGAAACCATTCGAGTGGTTTTTCAGTGTTAATATTTTTTCGATGAATCACTGTCATTTTCGCTTAGTCATGCTCATGACTACTACTTTACCAGCATCCTGTAGTGTTTACTTCACTTAGTACCCACGTCCGAACTCATTTCATTGTCTTTTGAGTGTTAATATTTTTTCGCTGAGTCATCGCCATTTTGCTGAGTCATGCTCATGACTATGACTTCTACCAGCATCCTGTAGTGTTTCCTTCACTTAGTACCCACGTCCAAACCCATTTCTGTGGTTTTTGAGTGTTAATATTTTTTCGCTGAGTCATTGTCATTTTTGCGGATTGATGCTCATGACTATTACTTCTACGAGCATCCTTTAGTGTTTCCTTCACTTAGTACCCACGTCCGAACCCATTCGAGTGGTTTTTGAGTGTTAAACGTTCTCGCTGGGTCATTGTCATGACCTACATGACACGCATGCCATGACATTTTTGTCATGACCAATCAATTATGTTCGTCATACAGTCCCGTAATAATATACTAATTTTGGTACCTACCAAGTAAACGAAACAACTATGAGAGCACCAAGACGTAGGCGGCTGTTTCATGACCTACATGACACGCATGTCATGATATTCATGCCATGACATCATTTATGTCCGTCATATACTCTTGTCGTAATATGCCAATTTTAGTACACACCAAGTTAACGAAACGACCATGAGAGCACAAAGTCGTAGGCGGCTAGAGAGATAGATACGGTCAAAGTAGCAAATGTTCGCCAAGAAATGCTTCGGATTTAAAAGTAAAAACACAAGCCATGTAAATTGCCCAGAACGGCACCGCGCGAGGACATTTATATGTTGCATTCGCGGACTCCGGTGAAAAGCAGCAGCAGCAGCACAACAACAACAACAACAACAACAACAACAACAACATAGAAAAGGGTTTTGCAGGCGAATGCCATAAGCTAAGGAGACAATGTGCCACATCATGATGTTGAATCACGTGTCAATTTAATTAGGCTTGTTCGGGCACACGCACCGCCTTTTGTCGGGTTCCACCTCCACGTACGCGCTTCATGCTAGCGCTATTCGCATTCATTAAATATCGCTGATTGAGAACGAATGACTGGAATAGGTTGAGTTGCAGAAAATAACAGCATGCCGCTAAATATGCACCACGTGAAGAGTACCACACATGGTGCGAAAAACTGACACTATAATCCATCTCACCACTACCGTTCAGCACTACCAAAGTTACGGGGTGCAAAGAAGCCGCATGCTCGCGCACCGAAACATAGTTCCATATGTAACGGACTTGTAATTGGCAGGGCTGAGACATCCGCTCTTTTTTGGCACGTGTCACGTCACAAAGATAAATAATATGTTTACTCCACTTCGCATGTACCTCGTACGCCTTTAATCGTTGTATCGGTGAACACCAGCAACTCTGGTTACAAATCAACATGACAGCACCCACGCAGAAGGGATCGCCCGCTTCCACCTGAACTTGCGCTTGCTACTCGTGCACTGCGCCAACAGCAATAATGGTGCACTACTCGTGCACTACTCGCGCAGTGCACTACTCGTGCACTGCGCCAATGGTGAAATCAGCCATCGGTTTGTTTCGTCTCTCGCTGAGGACAAATCATCAGGTACGTTTTGTCGTTATTTCCGAGATCAGGTATTGCTTTTGCCACGCCTGCTAAGCCTAATGCACCTAGAATTTGGTAATGGTTCTTGGAAATAGCGCAATATAGTTACGAAACAATTGCTGTTGAAGCGTCAGGACACAAATCTGAAGCAAATATAAGCATCAGTTTGGAACTTACAGGCCACACAGAGCACGACGACGACTTCGTAGGTTCGAGGCGGAAGGCACTCGCTTCGGGCGGTACCGCCAGTGAATTCGACTCCGGTGTTGTCGTCTGCTCGAGTATGCACTCTTCGTTCGTCATCTGGATGCTCTTCGCATCCAGACGGACGGCGAAATCCGTCTCCGCCTTGTCGTCCGTCCTGTGTGTACACTACAAATGGCGTCCAGTGAGTCAACGGGGCCTTACATCTCAACGTTATCTCATTTATCGAAGGAGGTGAACTTGGTAGCCATAAATGTGTTGGGTGCGGTCCGCAGAGAAGTCGGTAAGTGTGCCGATGTTAATGCGGCTATAAAGAGAACCGCACTCCTGACAAACGTCAGCGAACGCTCCCTTTACAAGTGGGTCACTGAACTTCCCATAAATGGCAAAGTGGCATCCCCGAAGATGTTATCTCGTGGCGGCAAAGGTCGCGAAAGGAAAAAGAAAGTCGACGAGTTCGATTTGGGTGTCCTTCGAAGAGTGGTCCATGACTATTTCAAGAGAAATGAAATACCTACAGTGAAGATGTTTACCGACCACTTTAACGCAGATGAAACGTGGCCTTCACTGTCATCATCGACCATACATCGCATGCTCAGGAAGATCAGCTTCCGATTTAAAAAACGGTACCATAATGCGCTCCTTATTGCAGCTACACACGCCATTCAGTGGCGCCGCAAGTACTTGTGTCAAATAGAACTGCGTCGCCAAGGTAGGCCCATTTTACATGCGAACTAAACATGGGTTAACGTCGGACACACGACGAATTGTGTGTGGGTCGACGAGAGTGTGAAAACGGCAGAGCAAGCCAAGAGGTGCGGACTGTCTTATGCCTGTTGGCCTGCAGAATCCCAGCGGTAAGGGGACCCGACTGATTGTGACGCACTGCGGAAACGAGAACGCTTTTGTTCATGGAGCAGGAGAAGTATTTCAAGCAAAAAAAAAGCACAGGAGACTACCACGAGGAGATGGATGGGCACCCCTACGAGAAGCGGTTGCAAGAAACGCTGCTGCCGTGCCTACCCTCAGGCAGTGTGATTGTGCTCGACAATTTATTTTTTTTATTTTTTTATTTTTACATACTGCAGCCCTGTTAGGGCTATGGCAGGAGTGGGGAATTATACAGTTGTAGAGCGTACACAAATTGCAAATATAAGCAGCACGAAGCAAGAACAAACAACACAAAAGATAAATCAATAACAGTCAAGCTTGAGCAAGAAATCGTCCAGAGGAAGGGAGCGAATGGCACCAGGCAGAGAGTTCCAATAATCAATGGTTAAAGGAAAAAAGCTATATTTAAACGCATCGGTTCGTGACCGATAAGGTACAATATTAAGATGGTGATATCTCCTAGATGAGGAAGGTCCCACAAATTTTATGTATTTGCTAAGGCAAGAATTGTTCGATGAGTTAATTAGTGAATGCAATAGCTTTAGGGATTCTATGTTGCGACGGGTGCTGAGAGTTGTTAGATTTAACTATGAAAGTTTAGAAGACGGAGAAAAGTTGCTGTCATAACGACGGTAGATAAACCGGATAGCTTTTTTCTGGACCATTTCCAATTTCATGGTGTCTGATTTCTTATGCGGATTCCATACCACACAAGCATACTCCATAAGTGGCCGGATAACTGATTTGTAAGCGACTACTTTAGTATTTAAAGGAGCTGTGTGCAAAGTACGCCGTAAGTAGCCCAGCTTCTTAAGTGCTTTGTTGCAAATATAATTTATATGATGAGACCAAGACATCTTATTAGTAAAATAAAGACCCAGGTATTTATATTCGGACACTCTTTCCAGTGCGCAACCGTTAAATGCATAAGAAAATGTGGATGGAAACAAACGCCTACAGAATGACATGTACACGGATTTCTTGAAATTTATAGTCATTTGCCAGGTTTTACACCATTGGCAGAAATAGTCAAAAGAATCATTAAGAAGAATATGATCTTTAGGTGAGTTTATAGTTTGATAAAGCACGCAGTCGTCCGCGTATAAGCGTATGTTGACAGGTATGCTGGAAGGTAAATCATTAATATACAGCAAAAAGAGTAAGGGTCCCAGGACAGAACCCTGCGGCACACCGGAAGTTACGTCAACAGCGGCAGAGTTGGTGTTCCTGAAACGAACGCTTTGTGAACGGTCACTGAGAAAACTAGTGATCCAGTTAACAAGAGAGGAATTGTTAAATATCGAGTCAAGCTTGCATAAAAGTTTGGAGTGGGTAACTGTATCAAAAGCTTTTGAGAGGTCGATAAAGATAGAATCAATTTGGTAACCTAAATCAAGTGTACTGACAATGTCGTGACTAAATTCTATCAACTGAGTAATAGTACTGTAACCACGCCGAAAACCGTGTTGAAAGTTAGATAAAATATTGTTATTAGCAAGGTAGTCAGAAATATGCCTGTGTAGTATGTGCTCCAACATTTTGCAGGAGTACGATGTTAGAGAGATCGGCCTGTAATTTGACAGACACTGTTTGTCGCCAGATTTATATAACGGAATAACTATTGCTGTTTTCCACGACGAAGGAACTGTGCTAGTTGATAGTGATTTCTTGAATATAAGCGTTAGGTAGCGACAACACCAAAGAGAATAACGACGCAGAAAAGTATTGGGAATCCCATCTGGGCCGCAGCTCTTTTTCATGTCAAGGTTCAAGATCATGTTAAGAACACCTTCCTCAGAGACAAAGGCATCTTCAATAGGAGGATACACATCACTGCTGTAAGGAGGAATTTCGAGGTTGTCTATCGCGAAAACAGATTGAAAATGCGCGTTAAATGCAGTGGCTATTACCTTAGGATCACTAGAGGACACATTGTTAACCATAAAAGTATTGCTAGAACTTACGTTAGGAAAAATTGTGGTCCAGAATTTTCTAGGGTTACTGTGCAATAAGTTAGTTAAGGTAACATTATAGTAAAAATCGCTGGCTTTCTTTGCCTTGGTGCGATATTCATCCTTAAGAAGAAGAAACTGTGCTGTAGCATGGATGTCACCCGCACGCTTTAGGCGTCTCAGTCTGGAAATGCGGCGGGACATGTGAAGTAATTCTCTAGTCATCCAAGGGACCGTTGGGTTTTGTTTCTTAGTTTTCAGAGGAACAAAGCTTCGGATGCACCTGAGGACAATGTCTTGAAAAAACGAGACTAATGCATTAACATCGCAGGACGCGTTAAGTTGTTCGAACTGCTCGAAAGAATTACATAACACATCAGTAATTGAGTCATCATCAGCCCGATTGAAATCGTGAAAAGTAGTATAAATATAATTAGACGCAGGGACACTTAAGGAAATTGACACTAGTACAGCTTTGTGATCCGACAGACCATCTACTACTTCACACTCATACTGGTCATCAGGAAAACACGCACTGACGAACACAAGGTCCAAAACGGCTGCCCCTCGGGTACTGCAATCAACGATCTGCTTTATACCAAATGAAAGTGAAAGGTCGACAAGCTCTTTGCACAATAGGACATCGTGACCGGATACGGATAAGCTTGGCCATGTTATACCAGGAGCATTGAAGTCGCCCATTAATATAACATTAGCAGAAGAAGCATTATGTGCGTTCATGAAATTGCTTAACGTATGAAGATCTGTAGCGGCTGATCCAGGAGGGCGATAGAAAACACCAATTAAAAGAGTTTTCTTATGAAGGTTAACCTTACACCAAACTGTCTCAAGCTCACGAGGCCCCTCAAGCACAGAGAAGTTGAGGTCAGACCTCAGAAACAATGCGACACCACCGCCTCTTCTTCCATCTTTACGATCGCTCCGAACTACATTAAAACCGGGTGGAGATATTTCCGAGTCACAGATTTCGTCATGTAGCCACGTTTCAGTGACTCCGACAATATGAGGCGAGTAAGTAGTTGTTAAGGATACGAAATCAGAAAACTTATTTATTAAACTTCTGGCATTAGTATTCAAAAGCCGAAGGTTGTCGTGGGAATCTTGGAAAAGTCAGTGTGAACCAGCTCGTTTAACAGTTGAGTGATTCTTTGAAGAAGTAGTAGAAGTATTTATCAAGGTATTTGTACTGTCGTCCCAGGTGTATTTCACATTGTCAATGAAGGCATGATCATAGCGCAAACGGACTATGTGACCATTATTCCTGTAGGAAGTGGTAGCTTCCCACAGACTTTTTCTGATAGAACGTACGCGAGCCGAGAAATCTTCAGCTATGTGAATATCAGTGCCTTTCAGTCTAAATGCATTCTTAAGAACAACCAATTTGGTGCGGTAGTCCAGAAGCTTAATGATGATGGGGCGCGGTCGATCGCCATTCCTTTTACCTATCCTATGACAGCGCTCGATTGGGGGGCATTCAATTTTAAGCTGTCCTGTAAATAATTGTGAGACCTGACTTAGCAAAGCTTCGTTAGTTTCTTCTGCCAGTTGAGAAACTCCATGCAAAATAAGATTATTCCTACGTGGCCGGTTATCGAGATCATCGTTCCAAGACAAAAGTTTGTTTACTGTATCATTCAATGATTGGATTTCAACACGGGTAGCATTATCACTCGATGTACTAATTTGAGAAGCGGAAGACAAGGACTCAAGATCGCATACACGTTTTTCAAGTGCATCAAAGCGAGAGTTAACTGTATGTTGAAACTGCTTAATGTCGCTTATATCTTGTGCCATTCTATTTTGTCCTTCAAGCAGCTTAGCAAGCATATTGGCTATGTTAGGGTCTACACCGACAGAAGCCATATCGTCAGATTTGCCGTCTGAAGATCCAGAGTATGTAAAGCCTGCAGTACAAGTACCTCTAGAACGAGTGGCCTTTTCGGAGTTATCTTTACAAGGTTTAGGAGGGCCTGGTTTTAACTCAACGTCACCGCTCAGAAGCAGTGTGCTGAAGCAATACATGACATAAGAGTGCAAAGAAATAAGCGAAAAACCATGACCATGTGGGCGAGGAAACAACAGCAGACAACGATCATCTGAGCGAACAGTGGTAGCTCCTTCAAGATAACATACCTGCGCAAAAAGCAGAGTGCGGATGAGCATACTGTCGTCACTGCTGTTGCCTCGCCCACTGAAGCCAGAAGCGGATGGTGCGGGTTTTATATCCTGGCTCGAAGATGTCACGGGACCATGCTGACCGGTATCAGAAACATCCAGAACAATGTCATCTATGACGTAGGCATACGGATCGCTTGGAGCGCAAATAGACAAGCCATGACTATCGTCCACCAGGGAGATAGGGCTGTCCAGGCGCAAGCAGAAGCTGTCCACGTGCTGAACGCGTTTCCGTGAAGCTTGTAGGCCAGATTGTAGGTCCACATCCAGCGCAGCGCAGTAGATGGCTCGATCAGCAAGGCAGAGGAAAGACTGCGCAAAAGCAGAGTGCGGATGAGCATACTGTCGTCACTGCTGTTGCCTCGCCCACTGAAGCCAGACGCGGATGGTGCGGGTTTTATATCCTGGCTCGAAGATGTCACGGGACCATGCTGACCGGTATCAGAAACATCCAGAACAATGTCATCGATGACGTAGGCATACGGATCGCTTGGAGCGCAAATAGACAAGCCATGACTATCGTCCACCAGGGAGATAGGGCTGTCCAGGCGCAAGCAGAAGCTGTCCACGTGCTGAACGCGTTTCCGTGAAGCTTGTAGGCCAGATTGTAGGTCCACATCCAGCGCAGCGCAGTAGATGGCTCGATCAGCAAGGCAGAGGAAAGACTGCGCAAAAAGCAGAGTGCGGATGAGCATACTGTCGTCACTGCTGTTGCCTCGCCCACTGTGCACCCTACCACTCCGTGAGACAAGAAAAATAGCCGCGCATGAGCAGCCGGAAAACAGAAATGCAAGCATGGCTTTCCCGAAAAGGCATTCCTTGGAATGAAGATATGGTGAAAGAAGAGTTGATGCAGTAAATCGATGCAGTGAAAGTTGACTGCATGCAACAAGTACTGTATTGACTACATTGCTGCCACGGCTGGAGATCTCGTTTTGAGATTGCCCCCATATCACTGCTAGCTAAACTCAATAGAACTGGTTTGGAGTGATATTCAGCGGTTTGTGGCTTCCACAAACCAAGTCTGCAAACTGAATGAACTTAGAAAGCTTATTGCGGACGCCATCTCACAAGTGAGTGCACAGAAGTGGAAAAATTATGGTAAGCATGTCATTGACGAAGAGGACAAGATGAGGGAAATGGACCACAATCTTGACGAATTTATCGACAACCAGCAACCGGCCGTTAATTGTCAGCCTCGGGGAGGACACAAGCTCCGATAAGGATGCTAGCATGAACGAGGAAGACTTTGGGTGCCAGGAATAGTTGTGAATTAAGGCACGTGTCCTAAAATGCGCCATGTTTTCCGGACATGGAAAAATTTACAACGTGAATCCGGGTTAAACAAATATTTTTAACATGATTTCTTCTTAAACTCGATAAATATCCGCACAGATGCTTTGGAAGGCACAGAGTGAAGCACACAAGAATTATGTTTGCGAATGAGTACCTAACGATCTTCGGCAGCACAATAAAACACACTGAGCATGCACTGCGTTTTTTTTCAGCAAATGTGTAATTTGTACCGTTGCCACATAATTAGTAACGTTAAAGTTCCCCCACTTCCTCGAATTTCCGACGTAGTTGTTTGGTTCATTGTTTTCTAGTATTTTTTAGGTTAATAAGCCAGTCACAATAACTGCAATGAGCGTGTATCGACAGCACGGCGAGCAGACGCGTGGAGAGGCTGAGCAGACGACTCAGCGCGGAGGAATACATGTGCAGGGGCTAGTCGCCCTTCCTATTGGCTGAAGGCCCGGTAGCCTCCACATTGCTGAAGGGAACTTCTGAGACGGAGTATAGTTATGTCGTGATCACAGAGAGGTGCAAAGCATACCCACCGTGACTGCAAGCACCGGATCTTGGCGGGGCAGGCCTCCTTGAAGTTCTCCTGTGCTCAGGTATCCGAACACGAATCTGCCCCCGCGGCCGGCAAACGAGATGATGGCGGCCATCTTCTCGGCGATGCAGACGAGGACGCTCCTCCCGACATGCCAGCGAACCAGCAATAGGCCCAGCACAAACTGAAGCAGCAACCCGCTCAGCACGGGACGCCACTTTACCTGCTCAACACGAGGAGTAGCGTAAAACAAAGAGGAGGAGGACCATGTTTTGCAACAATTTTCTTTATATCGGTGTAGTTGTTCACAAATAGCCGCAAGAGTCCTTAAAGCAGAGATGAAATTCCAAGCGTAATGACATCATGCAGAGTAACGGCTAGCAGACGTTATTAGGAGTATACAATAAGGGCCACTGTTACAAAAACACAAAATAACAATTCACACATAGTGATAGGAAAAGACTGTGAAGTGAAGAGGCCAACGTTTTCGTTCTGTAAAGGTGTGTTTGCAGAGTAAAAAAAAATCTGTTCCCTTAAGGGTGCTTGTTTCGTCCCATGGCTAAAACCTTTACTCATAAGGGGTAAGATCGAAACG
This sequence comes from Dermacentor silvarum, assembly GCF_013339745.2. Taxonomy (NCBI): domain Eukaryota; kingdom Metazoa; phylum Arthropoda; class Arachnida; order Ixodida; family Ixodidae; genus Dermacentor; species Dermacentor silvarum. Next base: position 56,716,658 of record NC_051155.1, read on the forward strand.
CTGCTGGGCACAAATTAAGTTTTTTTGTTTTTGGAGACTTTTTGTGCCGCGTAAACAATCCGAGCCGCCAACACGACACGAAAACTCCACGAAATATATTTCATGACTGTCACAGCTACACCGTCTTCTCCGATATCTCGACGTGAACAAGGAGTTGTGATTTGGTACACAGTTTTCAAGTACGGCTTCTGTCATCGCAGGTGTAGTTTGAGCTCGCAGTCATGCTTAGTAAACTTTTTTGTAGCCTCAAAGGTAAGAGTGGTAGCTATGAGACAAACGACCAGCCTTAAGTGTTCAAATGTAGTGCTCTGTACAACAGCACATATGCCGCCTGCAGCTTGCGATATTGTGCCCGGCGTCGGACTTTGGGAAACGGAAATAAAAAAAAAATAAAAGCTTCAAAACATGAAACTTCTCCATGTGGGTCAATTATAGCTTTGTCGCGTTATTATATATCGAAGAACAAAACGAAAACCCAAAGCTGGATGTGAACACTTTTTATTAGGTAGCCGTCGATCAGGCTAGACGGCCTGATATGAAAAGCACACGTTCTTGGAAGGTTATTTTTCAATATCTGTTGCGTTTAAAACTGAAACAAGATTAAAATGTTGCATTTTGTCACTGGTATGGCAGCACTGGGTCGAGTTTAGTCTTCTGTAATAGGAGATATCTGACAGAAAATGTGATTTTGTAACTGCGTGCGTACAACGTTGGACATTGTTGTAGATCGTGATATTAGCTGCAAGACAGTTGGAGGTAAGTACAGATCGTCCCTCCAAGCATCAAGTCCCCACTGACTTTTCTTAGTAACTACATTGCTTACTTTTTGGATACATATATTACGTGAAAGATGCAGTTACTTAATTATGGAATCACCTCGTTGCCTAAGGGCCATTGTCATTGTTAAAGTAAGGCATACGCCCTTAACAAAACGTGGATTCCTCTAGAAATGCAAAAGATGTCTTGTTGAAAGCCGTCCACAGCATTTCTGATTCCTGGAATGCTTTCCGGTAACAAATCATGTTGTGGTCTGCTTCTTGAAAACCGGACTATTTCACTTTGATGCTTCGGAATCTGGCCGTCAGATTTTTTTCTCAACAGCACAATGCCAGAACTCGAGCCAATCATATACTTTGAAATACCACGCGAAGAGATGATCCTTGCGTGTTTAGGAATCAGTGCACTCTATTAGTGAAGTCCAAACAATAGACATGCTGTCAGGTAACGACTAAGATTTTTACCGTGCTCATTGACAAGGTGACCGAACCTCAAATGTTCATAATGTACGTAAATTTGGGAGAATATCGACTGATGGCTTATTCGAGTCTAATTTTGTTTAGCTAACTTGAAAAAATCGCCAGCTGGAGATTGGATTGGATTGGAGGGACTGCCATAGCGCAAGTGTTTCTCTGCCAGGACGAGTTAGTTATAGCGATATTTTGTTTCTGTACGCACTTTGTCCACACTTGTAACGAAACCGTAAGCCCATCCCTGTTTCCCTTTCACTTGTGAACTTTCAGTGCCGAAACTCTAATGGTTTTTATACAAGATGCTTTTAGTACTGAAACTACAAGGTAAACCGCCAACACTATATCCGTACAATACTGTCAGTTAAGACGAAAATATAGTCGCAAAACAAGAGAGAATTGTCTAGTATAGCGCCAATGAGGCCACAAACAAAGCTAGATTCAGAACGAGCAGCTGAGCATTTGGGTTTTATTTACCAAGAGAAGTCTAAATATCCGAATGGTGAGTTCTTGCTGTGTGTGCAGATCAAGCGTTGATGTGTAAGCAATGACACAGAGAATGCGATGAGAAGGTCACGTAGCTTGTAAACCATTGGTGTCGATTTTTGAGGCATTCAGTCCAAATAAAATTTGCGAAGCGGCAATGTTATTTGAGCTAAGTTTCCCTAGAGCTTTGCAAAACAATAAAATGGGCCTTAGTGCACGCAGCGGTATATAACATAAACTACGTGCCTTGCTGCGGTTCTTGGAAAAGATGTAACCGAAGCCGACAAGCAGCACGACTCCAACGACAGCCGTGACGCGAGGTCGGTGCAGCCGCGAGTCGATGGCGACGAACAGTGGCATGCCGGTGAGGACCACGACGCAGGCACACCTGAAAGCGAAGGAAAGGAGCACGTATAGCATTACGATAAACACCCCATTTTAAAATCTGCCTTTACGTACCTAAAACAAACGTTATAGCGATACCGGTTTCTCTGACGTTCGACAGTTTTAGCCCGTCCCTATTAGCATTTACGAAATATTAGGCTACTGCAGGCGTCGACGTGAGCAGCCGAGCAGCCCCGTTGGGAGCGCCCTCTTTTAGTGTGGAGTTTAAACAGTGGACATATTATTATTATTACCTTTATTATTAGAATGGGCAATCATGCAATACGCAGTTGCTAGAGCTAAGCGTCAGCAGCAGCATAATTCTTAGGGTGGAGTCCACGTCTCAGGCGTTCCGGTATTTCGTATAGGCTAAACGCATACGGACACTATAAAAATATTTCCGTCACGAAATAACCGAGAAGTCCTAAATATTTGGGAATAACGTGCCAAAACTGCAACCTGATTATGAGGAACGCCGGGAGAGCAGCCTCATAGCCGCTGCGCTACCACGGCGGGTAGCCATGAAAACCAATCCATTGTCGCAGCAGCGTGGTGGCGACAATGAAGGATGGACGAAGTGCCATCGCCGCGGCACCCGGAAATTCAGGCATAGGAGTCGCGTTAGATAGCAGTCTGAAAGAGCGACATATTCTGGGCAGTCTTTTCTCATTGGCTTTTCTTATTGTTAACCCGGATGGCAACACCTGCTTGTCGAGAGAGAAGATGTGTTCTCAGCGGCCACACTGCGAAGCGCCATCTTAGAGGACATTTTGCTCTACTGCGCATGATAGGGGGCGTCGCTTAGTAGCTGCGTGAAGTAACTGCGGGACAATTTCGTCGGGTCCTTGCAAACGCAGTACTAACACTCGCAAAGACAATTTGAACTGCTTAACATTTGCACCTCAGCACCATTGTAATTTGTTGTTCAAACCTGGAGAAGCACTTCGTGTCAGTGAGCCGGGACAGCTGCTTGTTCGCGCGTTCGACCAGGCTGGAGGCTTTCTTAGTAGACGCCCAGCGCAAGCAGCACCCAAATGCCAAGCAGATGTCCAAGGATGCCACAAGCAGGAGCAACAGGCCCGGACCCTGGCACCACGGGTTCTGAAAGAGCAAAAGTCGAGCGTAAGGTTGCATAATGTTCCGGTACGCTGAAGTGTATAAGCGGGAATAAAATCTGCAGACCAACTTTCTGGGCATTTGAACTCCTAGTATGCGACAGCAGTTACTACTTCGATTACCCTAATGGCTCCAACTTAATGCAAAGCTCTACAAATAGACGCAATGACAACATGACGACGATTTTGCGATGGAAAATTCCAACCTTGCGCAGCTCTCCGCAAATCTGCGAGGAGGAGTGTCCTTCTCTCTGCTCTGCAAAGTTTTGCTGGACTCAATAGTGGCTCTGCAGTTTAGTCTCGTTTATAGTTCAACTGCAGTAAGTAATGGTGTTGAAGCACATACATTGTCCGTCCACTGCAGCCGCAGCGCTGTTGTGTTTCGGTCGACCACATAAGACATCATATAGACGTGTAGATGGAGTCGCTACGAGGAACGGCAGTATATCATCATCATCATTATCATCATCATCAGCCTATATTTATGTCCACTGCAGGACGAAGGCCTCTCCCTGCGATCTCCAATTACCCCTGTCTTGCGCTAGCGTATTCCAACTTGCGCCTGCGAATTTCCTAACATCATCATCCCACCTGACTTTCTGCCGTCCTCGACTGCGCTTACCTTCTCTTGGTATCCATTCTGTAACCCTAATGGTCCACCGGTTATCCATCCTACGCATTACATGGCCTGCCCAGCTCCATTTCTTCCGCTTAATGTCAACTAGAATATCGTCTACCCCCGTTTGTTCTATGATCCACACCGCTCTCTTCCTGTCTCTCAACGTTACTCCTAAGATTTTTCGTTCCATTGCTCTTTGTGCGGTCCTTAACTTGTTCTCGAGCTTCTTTGTTAACCTCCAAGTCTCTGCCCCGTATGTTAGCACCGGTAGAATGCAATGATTGTACACTTTTTTTTTCAACGACAGTGGTAAGCTCCCAGTCAGGATTTGGCAATGCCTGCCGTATGCACTCCAACCCAATTTTATTCTTCTGTAAATTTCTTTCTCATGATCAGGGTCCCCTGTGAGTAATTGACCTAGATAAACATATTCCTTTACAGATTCTAGAGGCTGACGGGCGATCCTGAATTCTTGTTCCCTTGCCAGGCTATTGAACATTATCTTTGTCTTCTGCATATTCATCTTCAACCCAATTCTTGCACTTTCTCGATGAAGCTCCTCAATCATATGTTGTAATTTCTCTCCATTGTTGCTCAATAGGACAATGTCATCTGCAAACCGAAGGTTGCTGAGATATTCGCCATCGATCCTCACTCCTAATCCTTCCCAGTCTAAGAGCTTGAATACTTCTTCTAAGCATGCAGTGAATAGCATTGGAGAGATTGTGTCTCCTTGCCTGACCCCTTTCTTGATAGGTATCTTTCTACTTTTCTTGTGGAGAACCAAGGTAGCTGTGGAATCCTTGTAGATATTTGCCAAGATATTCACGTATGCCTCCTCCACTCCTTGATTACGCAATGCCTCTATGACTGCTGATATCTCTACTGAATCGAATGCCTTTTCATAATCTATGAAAGCCATATAGAGAGGTTGATTGTACTCCGCAGATTTCTCGATTACCTGATTGATGGCATGGATATGGTCCATCGTAGAATACCCCTTCCTGAAGCCAGCCTGTTCTCTTGGTTGACTGAAGTCAAGTGTTGTCCTGATTCTATTGGAAATTATCTTGGTGAATATTTTATACAATACTGAAAGCAAGCTAATGGGTCTGTAATTCTTCAATTCTTTAACGTCTCCCTTCTTATGGATAAGTATAATGTTGGCGTTCTTCCAGCTCTCTGGTACACTTGAAGTTGTGAGGCATTGCGTATAAAGGGCCGCAAGCTTTTCAAGCATGATATCTCCTCCATCTTTGATTAAATCTACTGTTATTCCATCTTCTCCAGGCGCTTTTCCCCTGGTCATATCTTTCAAGGCCCTTCTAACTTCATCGCTAGTTATAGAAGGAGCTTCTGTATCCGGTTCATCACTATTTCGAATGGAAGAAGCTTGGCTGTTTTGGCTACTGTACAGCTCAGTATAGAATTCTTCTGCTGCTTTTACTATGTCATCGAAATTGCTGATGATATTACCATGCTTATCTTTCAGTGCATACATCTTGCCTTGTCCTATGCCTAGTTTTCTTCTTACTGATTTCATGCTGCGTCCATATTTTACGGCTTCCTCAATTTTTCCCACGTTATAATTTCGAATATCCCTTACTTTCTTCTTGTTGATCAGTTTTGACAGTTCAGCGAATTCTATCTGATCTCTTGAGTTGGACACTTTCATGTTTTGTCGTTTCTTTATTAGGTCCTTTGTTTCTTGGGAGAGCTTCCCTACAGGTTGCTTTGGTGCCTTACCTCCCACTTCAATTGCTGCTTCTGAGATCAGTATATCATAAGATCACAATAACTCACAGATGGCCACGAGGTAGCCCAGGTCATATGGCTTTTGACAAGTACTCTTGTTCATAGCATCATAGGATCTCTTAATGCTATCGCGTGACCGTGAGCTAGGCTGGATACGATGAAGACTAAGCGTCGAGAGATGCCTCAAACCACACCAAGCAGCGTCACAAGGAGAACAGCTTGCGCAAGACTGTGCGAGAGGAGTTCCGGCAGTGGGGAAAAATGGAGAGACGTTGAGAGTTGCGGCTATTCGAGCTTTAAATGGGCCAAACCCAACCCCCCCCCCACACACACACACGCACACACGCACACACGCACACACGCACACGCGGACACGCGCACACGCACACACACACACACACACACACACACACACACACACACACGCACACACACGCACACACACGCACACACACACACACACACGCACACACACACACACACACACGCACGCACACTCACTCACTCACTCACTCTCACACAAACACGCACACACATACATACATAGAACCGCTGCTTGAACACGCTGTACGTTATGCTGGTTTCAGGCTCTGTTGACGTTACCGCAGCGAATGACGCAGTGTCGTTCCTGGATATTGCCGACGTTATCCTAGTTTTTATTGCGATAACAATTACATGGACACTCCAAGAACATTTTTGCCGCCACCATCCAAGGGCGATAACACCGTCACCGCGCGCCGTATGCTGTAGGTGCGAGTATGTATGTGTTGTATGTGCGCGCGAGGTCGAGGATCGCAGCTCCATCTCGTGCTCGCAAGAAAGAAAAGCGGGGTGGAAACGCGCTGTCTGACATCGCACGAAAGGTCCCGGAGGAGGGGATACAGGGGGGGGGGGAGCGATGTATTCCTGCAGCAACTGCGTTTACTTGGCCCTTGAAAGCGATCTGCGTTGAGGGCAGAGTCTAGGTGCGCCGATGGCTCATACATTTGTGCGTGCTGTTCTCGCCGCTCAGTTTGCGTTGAAGCGACACACAGCACGAAGGTCGCTTCGCTCGCTGCAGCCGCGCTTCCTCACGCCAGCGTTTTGAGAGTGAGTGTCCGCGGTCATTGAGTGTGAGATGTTGATGTATGCCGGCGCGCGTTGACACCATGCTTGTTAATTTAGTTAATACGCGAATGTTTTAAAGTTTATACGAACGATAAGACTACTATCCTTACTTCTTCTAGTTGTCTACTAATTTGCTATCGCAATCGATGCTTCGTCATTCGGGCGAAACTGCGACTTTTTTCAAACCAACAATATGTGTGTTCGCGCTCTATAGTACACTGCTTTATTGCTGTTTGGCGCTCAATATCCGTCTCCGTGCTGCTCGTTCTGTGTCACAGGTGTGTTGTCATGGAATAGTGGAACAAATGTTGTTTTGTTTGAACGTGCGCAGTCAAATTCGTCATTTGTAGGTGACCGACCCACTATCACGCTTTTTACATTATCCCCATTGCGATGACTGTTTAATTATGGGCCATTTCCATATACCCCGATAAGGTTGATGGACAGTTGATGCAATGACGGTGGTGATGCAAGGATGATGCAATGATCCAAATAACGACGACGATGGCGGAATGCAGCATAACGGTGCAACGAAACAGACGGAATTGAGATCTGAGCAAGCCTATCGCGGGGCACTGGTGTCGCAATCTCCGCAACAATTAATTACAGCGGGCATAGGGCGATTGTAGTTGTGCGCAATTTAAAATACGCCCCGATACTTCAAAACGTGCACATCTGGTGCAGAAAACACGCGGTTCCTGAATTCTGAGTGCAACGACCACCACACGTGCTCCCTGACGACATTCTGGTTTAACAGGTATCTGCATGCTGCTGTTAGGGATAGTGTGCGCGCTAGACGGAAAAGTGCAGATACCTTTCATTGAGACGCGAAATTATGTCCGGTTGGATGCCGAAAACAAGGACATCGCATGAACTCGCGTTATGCGGTGCACATGGGAAGCGTTACACATAGCCCGGGACATGGTGTTGTGGCCACTTTGAGGACGATATAAGCAAATACCCCTTGCGCCATTGTTGTCACAATCGAACCGTGATGCGCTACCATGATCCGCCATTACACAATGGCAGCAAATTGTAGCATGTGTGAGCCGTTTCGGCGCATATAGTAATCCATTACGCTAGAGCTATGTGAATTGTAGAAACATGTTGCGCGATTTCAGTTGTGTATAGCGCACAGCAGCGAGATAGTTTCATATACTGTGAAACCCAAAAATTTCATGGTCCCAGTTGTTCGCGAACCATACACGTCGGACATATTCGCGGTTACAAATTTTAGCGATGTGCCGCTTGGCTCACGTGGGACGCAAAAACTTTTTGCGTTTTTAATGCGAAAGCATTATGTGCCCCATTACGCGAACATTCGTCGTAGTCGGCGTTCGAGGACTGCACGGGCCCGGGTCAGCCCAAAATCACGGACCGGGCCATCCGAAGCGTTCTTCGGTGGGCCCGGGTCGGGCTCGGGTTTGAAGCCCCGGGCCTGGGCCATACTCGAGTCCGCTCATTAAGGGGCTTAAGTTGGGCCTTCAAGCACAGGCGAACGTTCTGCATTGCATGGTTCAAAGCATTCTGTGCCAAGAATGCAAAGAGCTGGCTCTTAGTATACGTTAGGACAGAAAATGAAAAAAAAAAACGACGAAGTTCTAATCTTTGTCCTTTGCACAAAAACGAACACTGTTTCCGCGTCAGGAAAAATAATTTGTACAAAAAAAAACCGCTCTTCCAACGATTTCCCTGTGACCGATTTTGTGATTGGAATATTACGACTCTTGACACTATTATATTATTCTAGCGCTAAAGCGAGGAATGTCTCTGTCGACTTGTGTGTTTATTCTAAACTGTATGGTCGTGAATTCGCCTGTATATATATATATATATATATATATATATATATATCCGCACGCTAAAATACCTAATAGAACCAAATAGTACGACCAAGGTAAATGCAGGCGCACCAGCCGGAAAATAACAGCCCAAGCAATGGGTCAGACCACTGACGTTCCCATGGGAGAAACAAATATTCCGTTATTTTTTGCTTATGCACTGCAGCTGATTAGACGTCGAGAAGGTGAGACTGACACATACGGTACAATCTGTACGTAAATGAGCCGGGCCTGGTCATGCACACGCGGACCCTGGATAAGCTTAGTAAAGGACTGCCGGGCCCGTGCCAGGCCCGGGCTTGGTTTCGTGGAGGCGGGACGACAAATCAGGCCCGTGCTGTGCGCTATATAGTCGCGGTGACCGAAAGATGATATCAAAAATCGACGATGGCGCAAAGAGTAAAAAGAAGTAAAAAATGCTCGGATTGGCGTTATATTTCCGAGGGAGGTTCATGTAAACAAGGTAAATATTGGCTTTGACAAGAAAACTTGGTACATTTTGGTCTGGGAGGGAATCGAACCACCGCTTCCGGGGTGCGAGACGACAGCGCGACGCCTCCAAGTTGTGCCTAGGGCGCGCGTCACTGCACACGTCACGTCACAGCCATATGGCTGACTAAAGGTGCAGCCCAGCGCGTGCGCAATTGGGCACATGACGGCGCAGCCAATGGGGAGGAAGTGGCGCCACGTCATGAGTGTATGAAATGAGAGCGGTTATGACGTTCCGCAGTCTACAAACGGTATAGTGCTTTCGCATTCCTACAGGTAAGCGGTATTAAATGTCCCTGCCAAATGTTTTTTCATTATTTGTCTCTTTTTCAAACCGTACAGTCTGTTGAGCTTTGTCCGTGGCACCCCAGACACACACGTCTTTCATACATGACTTATCGTGCATCACTCGTCGTCCTAGAGACGCAGCGGCTTGCCCGCGCCAATTTGATTGGCGTGTCTGCGAATGCAATCTTTTTGAGGCACATAATCTTGTTTCTGGTGTAGGGTAAGCTTGCGCAACGAAGTAAATCGAATGCGCCACGTTTTAGGTAGTACAGTCAATAAAACTAAGCGGGAAAATAAACTTTTAGTTTTCATCATCATGTCCAGATTTCTTTCTTGCAATTTGGCGTGCCCTTAAATTTCGCGCCATTTTCCAATCGCAATATTGGCGTTAATTGTTGGCGCGCGCGCGCGCGCACACACACACACACACACACACACACACACACACACACACACACACACACACACACACACACACACACACGAGCACACACACACACACACACACACACACACACACACACACACACACACACACACACACACACACACACACACACACACACACACACACACACACACACACACACACACACACACACACACACACACACACACACACACACACACACACACACACACACACACACACACACACACACACACACACACACACACACACACACACACACACACACACACACACACACACACACACACACACACACACACACACACACACACACACACACACACACACACACACACACACACACACACACACACACACACACACACACACACACACACACACACACACACACAGTAATGGAATACTTTTTTAGAATAGAAACTTTAATAATATTTGCGCTTCTATAATAGTGCGAACATTGTTATGTTTAACTGTAAGAGGGCTCTCTGAAAAATGCTAAACTCTACCAAAGCCAAGCGGGAAATACTGCAAAATTAGTAAGTGCAGCTCAAGAGATGCTAAAGACGACAATATCTGCTCAAGAAATGACATATTTTTCTTTAACCTCTGCGCGTTAACCTTGTCAGCTCTTTGTCGGCGTTTCGCCAGCCTTATGCCACGAATTGAAACGGTTGGTTCTGTTGACATCGGCGCATCTTCATCGGATCACACGCTACTTTCTTGCGGCTACAGTTCACACCTGAGTTGGTTTCCAGTTTGGCCAGTGGTTTTAGTTATTTTTACCCAGTAGTTCTTGTCATTCTCATGCCGCTATTCGCAGTGGTTCAAGCTTTGCCGCTCACTCCTCTTTTCTCTCCAAAAGTAAGAATTTCTCTGCTGAGGTACTTTTCTTTACTAGGGAACTGCTTGCCTAACGCCCCTTTTTTTCGCATATCCCGGAGTGGCACAGTCACTGAAATGTCTGTCTGCCGTTGGACAAATGGAAATGAGTGGAAACGCCATCGCTCAGCGGCTCAGCACAGGAGACCACGATGGTATACGACAACGCACAATAGGATTAGTTAGCTCCTATTTTAGGACTGCCAAAATACAGAAGCAAATCGACAGGACAGCGCTTTTATGACAAACAGCGGACAATGAGTAGTAAAGTATTAAGATGACGATTGCTGCTTCACCGGCCTGTTTGAACAGTGTCGCTATTATAGCTTGCTCCTTTTCCCCTCTCTCAGCAGCTGGCCATGATTGCTAAATACGCGGGACGGGCACAGAGATGGCTGCTCGCGCGTCCGGTAGCAACGAAAGAAGAAACTCGGCTTCGAGTGCAGTAACCGATCACCGCCAAGAGCAAAATACGAAGGACAATGAAAACGACATGAACAGCGCTGCTTTCATTGTACTTGAGCGTTTCTGGTCGTCCTCCGTATTTTGAACTCGCTGTTAATCTGTTATCGTGACTTACTGGACAGACGGAACCTGCACTAATGCTTCGGGGGGAGGCGTTTAGCGTAGTCTGCCTATAGGCCCTGAACGTTAAAGTCTTGGGACGCCGTTGGCTTACGTTTTTGTTCCATCCTGCTTCGATGAAGGCGACGAGGAGGGTCGCGTGCGCCACCAGAAGCAGCAGCAACCTGAGCAGCCGGGGCAGGTACGCGCTCAGGACGAACCAGGACACCTGGCGCTTGCGAACCTCCACCGGAAACGGCGGCGGCAGCGCTGGCGCCCCGTCGCCGCCGCCGGGTGCCTCGAACGCCAGCGTCGTGGTGCTGGCCGTCGCTCCGCCGGCGACCAAGCCGGAGGAAGCGGCGCCCACCACCTCGGCCATGATGGAAGAGCTGTCGGGCAGCCGCGACATGATGAAGGACATGACGCTGTGCGTCTCCTCGATGGAGTCGTCGGCGGACGCCACGCTCTCGTCGGAACCACGCTGCGATGGAGTTTACGAGGGAGTGTGGAGGTGGGCATGTTCGTTTAGGTAATAGCAGACGCTTGAAACCAGACAACCGCACAGTTTCAGGGGAAGCTTTAGCTCGGGAGATCCTATCTAATGACGTGGGAAAGGAGAAACCGTGTTTTTTTCCAGTAACTGGTAATAAGGCACCGATTTTTGTGAGGTCTGTGGGATTTAAAAGAAAAGGTAAAATCTTGTATCTTTGAGAACTCAATTTTTAATTAATGCCAACATTTTTTGTAAGTTACAGAAAATCAATGAATTTCATGAAGCTTACGTATGACGTTTACGAATCTAGCTCAGAAATAGCAAAAAAAGGAGCCTGAGCAAGCAATAATACGAAATAATAAGATGAAATTTCGGCAAATTGCGCGTCATAATAAATTTAAAGCGAAAAACATTGATGTATGATACACCACACTATTAATTTGCGACTAGGACTTTTATAAAACCGTCGTAAACATTGTAACAATTTCACATAATCTGTAGATTCATATAGAAAACTTTCCCACTTGAGATGATCTAACAGATGCAGTTTATTTATATAGTTGAAATATATTTGTTTTTCGTGAAGAGTTACGAATTCGTAAAGTTTGTGCTAGTATTCTTTAAAACTTACCAGTTTTCGCTAAGTTTTGTGCAGGAAAGTTGAGGTAATAATTGGAAACTCTGCTTACTAGACATTCTAGAACTCAATTATTTCATTCAAGTGCGATAAATATTGAAATCGATACAGCGGTTGTCCGCGTCATCGCGGTTGTCCCATGAGAACATTTGTACCTTTTACATGTACCTAAATAGGGAACCGGAGTTGGGCCCGAGTTAAACATCCCCTCACGTTGAAGCGACCGGCTGACAAAGGAAGCGTATTGTCACGTCTGGTCGGTTATTCACTTTGGTTGATTGGCCAACGAAAGCCCCCGACATCTCCTTGATTGTGTAGGGCCAGTTTGCTTTAGGGGGCCACACAATCAAGGGCCGCACAATGAACAACAGAACAGAGAACGATGTCATTTTTTGTTCCGTACAGCAGGCGTAACCTTGACAGAGAGGCAGACGGCAGTATATATGTATTCACGCGCAAACGTGCCGTAGGTCATATTGTACTCGACTTCACGAGAGAGGAGTTGAGTTGGGCAGGCCATGAGCAGGCCATGAGCCAATGATCTATCTGCGTTTAGCAGATAGCTCATTGGCTACTGGAGTAGAATATGCGCAGAGGGAAACGAAACACCGTGGAGGGTGGCAGAGAACTTGCAGATTCGAGTTGAAGGGTGAGGATGGAATCTGCTGACGCCAGGCAGAGGTAACTGGGCATCGCGTGGAGGCACCATCGTCTTTAGCATGCGGTGTGCATATAACTGACAAAAGGTGATACCACACAAATGGTGAAACACTGTGGTGTTCTTAAAAAGAAAGAAAAAGGTAGCTTTCGTATTAGGGAAACAGCCTTCGTTCTTATTGAAACTGTGAGCAAACCGCCCCGAGCGACATTGCTATTACGGAATTACGTAACGCCCGCGTCGGCATAATGTGACACGAATATTGCGCGAAAACGGACATGCTACTCAATAACGTTTGGCTTTCATACACCACTTTATTAATTTGTTTGTTCAAAATGTCATTATCGTACTCATTTGCAAACGTTATCAAGCAGCGGTCGCCTCCTGCAATACACACAACAACGGAAACGAAACAGCCGTGCACTGACAATAATTCAGCTGATGTCTCATTCTCAGTAGCTCGGACGAACGTGTTCCTCGCTTCCCAGCATCCAAATATATACCGCAAGGTTGCACCTCTGCCAAGTATCATTTCCTGTTCGCCATCTCTATCAACTTGGTCAAAATTAGCTTAGTCAGTACGGGAGCGCTGCATGCCCGGTCTGGAGTAACTGCCGAATACCTGCCAAATGTCATGGTTTGTTTCATGAAAAAAGCCGAAGTGCCTATGTACTTACTCTGGATTTAACGCGGGACATGGCGCCGTCCTTGCTGTCCTTATTAGAAGACCGGTATGCTGCTTTCTTCTACTTCTCTGCTTTCGAAGGCTCGGGAGTTCTGAACAAGGAATGGCTATCAGAAGTGGGGGGCATGAGAGGGAGGCGGCTCGGTGATGATGATGAGCGCGGCGTTGCAGCTGCAGTTACTAAAAGAAGACATACTGTGCGTATATACAGCGAGAAAAAAAAAGAATAATTGGTGACATAAAAAACAGTTAGAGATACTTTAATATTGTTACGTGTGGAAGGACACAGACGAAAGAGGCTATTTACAGGCTATTTACACAGAAGCCAGACAGCCAGGCCCACAATCGCTCGCACCAAGAGCACAGACACACTTCGTCGTCTTTCGCGCGGCGGCTCGTCTCTTGAACATCTTTCGATGCTATCGTAATACTACCCCCCCCCCCCCCCCCCCCCCCCCCCCGGCGGCAAAAGCGCCCTCACGGTGCTGTTAAATATTCAAGGTGCGTGGAGAGGTGTAGGGTTTGAGCCGGGCGACGTGGACAATATCACTGGTTGTCACAGCGGAGGACGTAGTGGGCGTGGCTAGAACGATTTCGTAGGTGACATCGGTCACTTGGCGGAGCACGCGATATGGGCCTGTGTAACAGGAGAGCAGTTTTTCACAAAGGTCTACTTTACGCGATGGTGACCAAAGCAACACGAGGGTGCCGGGCGCAAAATGCACATCACGGTGACGGAGGTCGTAGCGTTGTTTCTGTTTTTCTTGAGACACTTGCAGACGAGCACGCGCAAGTTGGCGAGCATGGTCAGCACGGGCGATTGCATCACGGGCATAATCGCTAGTTGAAGCTGTGGGGAACGGAAGCACAGTGTCTAGTGGTAGCGTCGGTTCTCGGCCATACAATAGGTAAAACGGGGAAAAGCCAGCAGTTTCGAGACGGGAAGAGTTGTATGCAAAGGTAATGTAAGGTAGAGTGTGGTCCCAGTCACGGTGGTCGGCGGAAACGTACTTCGATAGCATGTCTGTAAGCGTGCGGTTCAAACGCTCAGTGAGGCCGTTCGTTTGTGGGTGGTAGGAGGTGGTAATTTTGTGCTGTATTGAGCAGGCACGCATGATGTCGTCAATTACTTTGGACAAGAACGTACGGCCACGGTCGGTGAGCATTTGACGCGGAGCACCATGCATCAAAATGATATCGTGGAGGAGGAAGTCCGCGACGTCAGTAGCGCAACTGGTCGGAAGAGCGCGTGTTACGGCGTAGCGGGTCGCGTAGTCCGCAGCGACGGCTATCCACTTGTTTCCTGATGTAGATTCCGGAAAGTGGCCGAGAAGGTCTAAGCCAACACGATGAAAGGGCTCGGCAGGGATGTCGAGCGGCTGCAGGTAACCAGCGGGGAGCTGGGAAGGCTTCTTGCGTCGTTGGCGAAGTTCACAAGCAGCGACGTAACGCCGTACGGAACGGGCAAGGCCCGGCCAGAAAAAAACGGCGACGTACTTGGTCATAGGTTCGAGAGACGCCGAGGTGTCCTGCCGTTGGGGCGTCGTGAAGCTCTTCTAGAACGGATGAGTGGAGGTGTTTAGGGACTACAAGTAGGAACTCGGAGCCGTCCGGATGAAGGTTACGACGGTATAGAGTACCGTCGCGGAGTACGAAGAGGCATAGAGTAGTATCGGCCGGAGAGTGTTCCAAACGGTCAATGAGTGCTCTGGTGTAGGCATCACGACGTTGCTCGTCGGCGAAATGAAGGAGCTGGGATACTGAGAAAACGGAAGCAGCACTGTCAGTATTGGAGGAGTCAGAGTCGTCAACAGGGTAACGCGACAAGCTGTCAGCGTATTGGTGCAGGCGGCCAGACTTGTACACCACGGAATATGAAAATTCTTGTAGCCTCAAAGCCCATCGACCAAGCCGGCCTGTAGGATCTTTGAGCGATGAGAGCCAGCAGAGAGCATGATGGTCAGTGACGACAGAGAAAGGGCGACCGTAAAGGTAAGGGCGGAACTTCGCAACTGCCCAGACAACAGCAAGGCATTCTCTTTCCGTAATGGAATAGTTGCGCTCCGATGGTGATAGGAGGCGGCTTGCGTAAGCAATAACGCGATCCTGGCCACGCTGACGCTGGGCTAAGACGGTACCTACACCATGACTGCTGGCATCTGTACGCAATTCTGTAGGGGCATCAGGGTCGAAGTGGGCGAGAATGGGCGGTGAGGTGAGAAGAGTGACGAGACGAGAGAAGGCGTTGGCTTCTGAAGTACCCCACGAAAATTGTACGCCATTCTTCAAAAGATTAGTGAGGGGTCTAGCAATTGCCGCGAAATCCTGAACAAAACGACGAAAGTACGAGCATAGCCCAACAAAACTGCGAACGTCTGCGGCTGTCTTCGGAACCGGAAGGTCTCGGACGGCGCGAGTTTTGTCGTGATCAGGCTGCACTCCGGAAGCGTCGACGAGATGGCCCAGAACAGTAATTTGGCGGCGGCCAAAACGACATTTGGACGAGTTGAGTTGCAGCTTCGCCTTTCGAAATACATCAAGTATAGCTGTTAGACGCTCAAGGTGAGAGTCGAACGTTGGCGAGAAGACGATGAAGTCGTCGAGGTAACAGAGACACGTGGACCATTTAAAACCTTGGAGCAAGGAGTCCATCATACGCTCAAAGGTGGCCGGGGCATTGCATAACCCAAACGGCATTACTTTAAATTGGTATAGGCCATCAGGTGTTACGAACGCGGTTTTTTCTCTGTCCATGTCATCGACAGCAATCTGCCAGTATCCAGAGCGAAGATCAATAGAAGAGAAATAGCTGGAACCGTGAAGGTAGTCAAGGGCGTCGTCGATTCGTGGGAGCGGGTAGACGTCCTTCTTAGTAATTTTGTTCAAATGGCGGTAGTCTACACAGAAGCGCCATGTGCCGTCCTTCTTCTTAACCAACACCACAGGTGACGCCCAGGGACTCGAAGAAGGCTCAATGATGTCTTTATCTAGCATTTTGGTCACTTCATTTTGAATTACTCGGCGTTCCGACGCAGAAACGCGATATGGTCGTCGGTGAATAGGCGTAGCATCGCCAGTAGGAATCCGATGCTTGACCGCGAGCGTCTGGCCTAAAGGGCGATCGTCGAAGTCGAAAATATCTCTGTAGGCCGATAACACTTTGGAAAGGTCTTCAGCCTGAGTAGAGGACAGGTCCGCCACAACCATTTTCTTTATGTTGGGATCGGCGCCCGAGGCTGGCGCGAGGGGCACGCCAAGCTCGGAAGAACCATCGGCTGATAAAGCTGCCACTTGATGGTCGCCGAGGCAGTCAACGTTGGCAAGGCAAATACCTTGCGGGAGAATTTGTTTTGCCAATCCAAAGTTGAAGATAGGCATGCGAGTGCAGTTATTAGTAATGGTAAGAATACTGTGAGGCACGGTGACGTCATACTGGAGTGGAATGTCGGGCAGAGGAGTGACGAGGTACTCGCCATCAGGAACAGGTGGGGAAGACAACAGTTCAATATAGGCTATTGACTTTGGTGGTAGGCGAATAAAGCCTTTGGGGCGTAAGCGGCACTGGGGTTCATCAGGAGGTTATGCGAGAATCGGTAACTCAAGGCGAAGGGTGCTGGCAGAGCAGTCAATAAGAGCAGAATGTGCAGAAAGAAAATCGAGTCCGAGAATTAGGTCGTGGGGGCAATGAGCAAGCACGGTGAAGAGGACAGGAGTGTGGCGGCCGGCGATGCTGACATGTGCCGTACACATGCCGGCGATAGGGACAGTACCGCCATCCGCGACGCGGACGACGCGTGCCGACGCTGGGGTGAGGAGCTTTCTGAGTCGTCGTCGGAAGGCAGCATTCATAATTGAAATATGGGCCCCTGTATCGATCAGTGCAGTGACAGGATAGCCGTCGACGTCAACGTCAAGAAGGTTTTGGTTCGTAGGCAACGTAGGCAACGTAGGTTCGTAGGCAATTTGAGGGCAGGGTCGACAACGCAGCTTCACCTCCAGAAGCTGCAGTGTCTAGTTTTCCGTCGGCATCCGGGAGGTGATAGGCGGCGACGAAAATCGACGGGGTTGGGGCGAACGAGACTGGTGCCGTCGAGGTGAGGGCGAGCGGCTGTAGCGAAGGTTCGGAGCAGGGGCATCAGCGACAGTGGGTTCATGGCGGGAGGCATAGTGAACAAAAGGTCCGAAAGTGCGGGGATAAGCGGTGGCGTATGTCCGAGGAGGAGGTGGCCATCGGTTGCGGTAGTGACGAGCGACGTGGCCGATGCGACAGCAGTGGAAGCAGATCGGCCTGTCATCAGGGGTACGCCAATCGGACGGGTTGCGGCGAGATGTGGCAGAAAGGGACGGCCGAGGGCGAGGAGGGCCACTAGAGAACTGGGGAACGCTAGGTTGAGGCGTTGAACACACGGAGTTCAGACCCATGTTTTCAAATTCCTTTCTGACGACAGCCTGAATCATCGCAATCGTGGTAGCTGGCGGATCAGGAGGCGTCGTGGAGAAAGCTGAGGAACAGGCAGCCTCGAGCTCGCGACGAACAATACGGGTTACGTCGTCACAGGTGGTGGCCTGACGCCGTCGACCCTCACATGTCGACGTAGCAGCATTATTCGATGCTATCGTAATAATATATAATGAACGCAGCCATGATCGAGAAAGAACGCGCGCTTCACTGAGAAAAAGAACAAAAATACCTGGTGGGCACGAGATTACAAGAAAAAAAGAACAAACAACTTCGTCGAGTGTGGACGTTGATGCACATAATCACGAGGGGGATGGGCGGCACATCAAATTTCAGGTATAATTGCAGTCGCGACTAAAGGTATCTCGTAGAATTTTACATTTTCTGATGCTGCATTCATAGGGGCCCATGGAAGGCCATTTTGCAAACTAGAACAATAAGGAAATAACGCAACGTTTTCATGTTTGCCGGTCGAAAAAAAAGACGGCGATAAAGGGGTATTCGCACGAAGGACATTTTCGAGGGGATATGGGCGCAGTCGAGTGACGTCAGCCGTCACGAAAAATTCCCCGTAGACATCCCCCGCTCACACGGGTGAATCAACCGGGGAGGAAGATCAGGGTTAGCAGACCACTCTGTTGGCTTCTATTTTATTGCGATAGCAATTATATGGACACTTCCACCGGATTTCTGCCGTCGGCGTCGCCGTCGCCGTGAGGTTCCGTATAGATAAAATCTTCGCCGCGCGCCGTATGCCCGAGCGGAAGCGTGCGGGGACGCACGCTGTCACGGAGAGCGAACGCACTCATTCTTCCACGCGCAAGCAAGGAAGCGGGAAGCGAGCGCCGGAGGGAGCGGGGGGGGGGGGGGGCGCATTTCTACTCTGCCAACAACCGCGCTCGTCGCTCGCTCGCACCGTCGCTTATCTCCACACGGCTCTGACCTTTATGCGCTGTGCATTCGCCGCTCAGTTTCCGTTGAAGCGATAGACCGTGCGTACCTTCGCCCGCGGCGGCGTATATGCGCTTGCTGCCAGCGTTTTGACAGTCGTCTGCAGTCATTCAGTGTGATCTATCCATGTTTGTTTGCGCGCGCTCACACCACAGTTAGTAATAGTCGGGCCACATTTTCCAACGCGTGCTACACATGCAATGCTGCCCGGATCGGCAGTGCAGCGCTACAGGTGTGTCCCTTCGCACGCGCTGCCCACGGGAAGCGCTTCTCATCAACACCACCGTTTCACACGCGCCTTCTCGTGGTCATCGAGTCTCTCTTCATGTCGGTCTACTTACGCCGCAGCACACCTGCTTACTTAATCAGCTCATGTTTACTACAATTCATATTGCTACCAAAGCCGCTCACCTTACTTCGTATGACATTGCTGTGTTGCTATCGCATTCATTGCTTCGCCCTTAGGGCGAAACTGTGACATTTTTTTTGGACACCACCCTACATTTCTTCAAATTCACCTAGTAGTACGCTTCAGATGTAGTGTCCCCCAAGGCGCGGAAACTGTTCGACCACCGAAAAAAAAAGTTTTCAACCAGCATCGCGTAATTTCGCTATCGCAGTGGCACACATGCAACAGACCTTCGCAAATGTGACGGGGCGGCCAACCGCAAAAACGAAGCATCTGCGTTATGGTTGCGGCTCTCTAGAGCAGCTTAGTCAAGATTTACAAGATACCAGCACGAAATTCCTCTACTTTTCCTGCCAAGCGGGGATGGTTTGTTACATCCGGAGAGAAGGTCCCCTCTCCCAAGGGATATGCGGCGGCGGGACGCCATCTCGCAAAACTGTGACGTCGTTGTCACCTGATGCGCATTCCCCGAACCTACATCCGGGATTCATTCACCGTGTTAATTAAAATAATTAAATTATACAGTTTTACGGCGCCAAAACCACGATCTGATTATAAGGCACGCCGTAGTGGGGGACTCCGGAATAATTGGGACCACCTGGTGTTCTTGAACGTGCACCTAAGTCTAAGTATACGGGTGTTTTCGCATTTCGCCCACCATCGAAATGCGGCCGCCGTGGCCGGGTTTCGATCCTGTGACCTCTTGCTTGCCAGCCTAACACCATAGCCACTGAGCAACCACGGCAGGCTTCTTCACCGTGTGAATACCTTTTAAGGCACGGGCTTGCTTGCTCTTCCTCCACTCTTGGGCCCACAATTTGAGGCCACGTCTACACTATTAGGCATTATTTTATTTTATGATCGGTCTCCTAATAGCTACATTTATATTTTGTGATTGTATTACAACCAGTTCATGAGCTATGCCCACATATTTTCTGGCTGTTATTGAAGGAATCATCATCATCATCATCAACAACTACAGTTGGGTACTTTTCCGGCTTTATAGAAACAACAGAGAGAGCCATTTAGTATGTTGTGGTGCTACTTTAATGTGGGCCATTAAAACGACCGTGTGAACTGAGGGAGTAACGCACTCTACCTTTCTTTTTTTTCGGAGTGAATGCAGTGCGGTTGTGGAGTAGGGCCTAGGTGCCAGAGTCACAGCCGACGTGTTCCTGGTTCGAACCCGCCATGCGACTATTTTCGAACGCTTACTTCGCCGAAACGTCTGAGCGTGATGTTACCGAGACAGCTCGATTCGCAGACCATGACTGGACAGCACCGTAATAGAAATCGCAGCGGAGACGGCACCATTAGCAACGTAAGACACTTCCATTAATTCGGGAAGTGCGCCTCAAATTTCCCTGTGGCTGCGGCCAAACTGTACTACTGCATGACGGCGATGGTGGGACAAGTGCATTGTGACGATGGTGTGACTATGACGGCGTGGAAACGACGGCTTATACGCAGTGGCAGTACGACATACCTAGCGGCACATACCCACGGGGTCTGCAGACTGCACTATCTCCGGGATCGGGTCACCACTGTGGACGGTGCCAACGGCGCAACACTGATCAACGAGCTAAGAAAAGGTAACGCCATAAAACGAAATTATATGCATAGTACACGTCACAGATACCCAACATACACAAAACACACCACACCACTTAACAAGCTAAAGTATCTAATTGAGACCGGTGTATCGAAGGAAGGTTCCATGTCTAGCTCTCGTTGCGCGGGATGCACAATCAGCTTTAGTCCATATTTGGGCCAATAAATTGTTGCAGCTCAAATGATGAAAGTCTGATGAATGTTCACTGCAGATATTAGGACCGCTTTTTATCCGCCGTGATAGCACAGTGGCTATACGGCGTTGCTCTGCTACGCTCGAGGTAGCGGGATCGATTGCGTTCACGTCGGCCGCATTTCGAAGGGGGTGAAATGCAAAAAAAAACTGTGTATTTAAATTTAGGTTCAAATTAAAAAACCCCAGGTGGTCAAAATTATTCTGCAGTCCTCCATGCACTACAGTGTGCCTCATAATCAGATCAGGGCTTTTGACACGTGAAGCCCCATAATATATTTTTGAAAGACCGGTCTTTTTAAATAATGTAAATGTAAATAGCCTGCAAATGCAGTATAAGTGGGCTATGTCTTCGCATAAGCTGCACGCTGGGCAAAGTGGTGATCTTATCCGTTTAGTTTTAAATAGAAAGTATTTCGCATTGGCTACAGTTATCCGAAATGCGGTGTAGACGTGGCTGATCTCTCGTGTTAAGGCCGGCAATCGAAACTCGCTCATTCAATCGTAAGTGCTACAAGGTTCGTGTACTACCTGGTCTGAGTCCGTACAAACCAAGGACATTTACTAAAGCCTCCATGGTCAAGTCAAAGGAAGTTCCCGACAGCACGATGCACGCGCCACGCAACACGGGACACAAGAGCTGATCTGTCACTCCTAAAGAAAGACATCGGGGAGTTGTTGTGTAGAGTTGTGTGCAGAATCAGCAACAAGCAGCCCAACGGAACCTCGTCAACGTCACTCACACTGACGAGAAAGCCATCGATCAGTGGGCCATGGAAAACGTAGACACTGAAAATCGGCCGAAGATAGCAGGGCGGTCGATCGAAATCACATTAGCGATAAAAGCTGCCTGAAATTAGTGTTACTCGGAAAGAAACAAAACAAAACGAAACAACTATTACAGGGCGTGGAGAACAGATCCAAATGAACTTCACAAGGCCAGGGAATTGGCGTACTCGTTCATAAAGATTGGCGCCTGAAGATTGCCGCATATGCATGTATGTATACAAAGTGGATTGGTACAAGTTATTAGGGACCAATTGCTCAAAAGAGGTGAAGCAGGGAGCAACCTGGAAAAGCCAAGCGCGTACATGTGGACAAATACAACGTTAACACTAAATTATAAAGTAGAACGCCTTTCGGAAGTAACAATCCCCGAGCACAAATTAATGCCGCACATATCTGCTAATCCGGTCGCTAAATATGATTTAGGCCTCACAATATTGAGCATACAAGCTTGAATCCGCCTTTTGCATGGCTGTGTGGCGCGCTCACGCGGACACCGCAGGAAACGAAACGTACGGCATCGGGGGGCCGCCACTGCTACTGGTAGTATGGCGTAGACTGGCAACGACGCGTGTTGCGGCACCTATATTTACGCAAGTCTGCGCTCTACAATCGGTAGTTTGTGCGTTCGTGTTTGGGAATGGAACCTGGGAGTACGTACATACCCGGCGGCTTCTTTGCCATAGCGAACGGGTGGACGAAAAGCCCAAACGCGATCAAGATGCCAAGCGATAATCAGCTGAGTGCTTTCTTGGCGGCATGTGGATCGAGGTTCGCAAGACAAACTGCGAATGGGAAGAAATTCACCGAAGAGGGTTATGTGCGCAACGTCATGTTTAATAATTTGTGTTCCACATCCCCGTCTGGACTTCTCCGCAGTATATGCCCACCGTCAATAAAAGGCGGCTACTACATCGTACATACGGTCATATAGAGAAAGGAACGGGTGACATACTGGCAGGCCCACTGTCTTTGCCCAGCCGGCTGAGTAGAAGTTTTGTTTATCATGACATCTCTATGTGTATACGTACTGGCTCTCTGGTTTTACCGTTTAGTGTCGTCGCCAGGCCAAACTTTGGAGGTTTATTGTGCTTAGAGTGCGTGGGCTCGCTGAATGGCAATGCGCAGCGATTGGAGCGCGATACTCGGAGCATGTGGCTCCAGGCGTTTTTCGCGGCACTGGTGATCGCCAGGTGATCGCTGGGAGGCCAAATGGAGTCACAACGCATGTCAAAGGGTCTTTATTTCATCGTATGCCCTGATGCCTCGACTATGTGTCCCCAGCGCGCACCGGCAGCGCAAGAAAGTGCCGGCAAGCCGTGTTCTCCGATGTCGCGTTTCAAAAAATCGCTATGCTCTTACATACTTCGGCGTGTTCGGCGCGCGTAACTCGTGGCTAGAGCCATGTCAGCTACGCAGTGTTTTCTGGCATACACGTCGCGTACGATTCATCAACTTTTGGTCAGCCGGCGCCGAGGTAAAGCGGCATGCCATTCCTGTCAGGATCTCATTTGCGTCGCCAGTGGCACTTGTAGAAAATCGAGTACCCGCGTGGTACACGAGAGACTATAGACTAACTTTTTAAAGCCAGTGTTCAATTACTCTGTTTACTGCAGTATTTTACATAGGACCCGTAGCTTGTATTCACTGCAGTCATGTTTGGCAAGGTTTATGCAAAACTATCGAGACATCATAGTTCGTATGCGCAGTGCCATCGTGGCTACTTGCATGCATGTGTGGTAAGCAAGTACAGTCAATCACAACGAGAGAAAGTTGTGCCCAAAAATCACTATTGAAAAGCATGTCTAGGCTGTCTGATGCACGTTTCCCAGCTCTTGCTCTATGTTGAATGCCTTGAAGGTCAGCACTAATAATATACACTGTTACCATGATTCCTGCAGCCTCAGTGGAAGCTGCCAGCACGTTGCCTGCTGCTCACAGCTTGCAACCTGGCACCACAAGGAGATGACACAACATGTACGGATGTCCCCTGTTCATGGATTGTGCCCCCTCAAGGTAAAAAGAAAAACGCCGTACACTGCTAAGTGACGTGCCTCCTGTCTGTATTCCTAAGTGTGCATCTCTGCCTAAAATAATTTAAATAGGAGCCCTTGTAGTCAGTTATGCTCTCTGCATCTACCCTGTCTGCCGATTTCCCACAGTGAGGTTGCTGCCTATTTTATAGCAGAAATGACGGTTTAGCCGAAATCTCAGCTGAATATACCTTCAGCAGGATTATTAACTGCTTACGTCAAACAGTAGTTGCTGGTAATCTAGAGGTTGCTGGGGATAGTTTTCAGTGTTTAAGCTGTTTTTGTGCTTGTAATCTGTATTTTCAGCCAAAAAGCAAGAACCAAGCTTGCCGCTTTCGGAAATTTTGTTTGAGAGCAGCAGGAGCAGGAAGAGAGTTTATGATCCCACACCTGGACTGTTGCCAGCTGACCCTGCCAACTTCATCAGCAACTTGCAAGAAAACTCTCCGAGCTACCTACTACTGCGCTATGCAAAGAAGCTCAAGGCTTCAGAAGAAGTACGTAATATCTTAAACATCATTCAAAAATGTGACACCGTGTCTTTGGACGAGAAGCTAAAAAACAGACAGCAAGGTGATTTTCAACTTAGTCTTTTTATTACAAAACAGAAATGCATACGTATTGCACAATGAAAAAAGAGAGAGAGAGAGCCATGAAATAAGCAAGAACAGCAGCACAAGCAAATACCAACGATAGCGGCCTGCTTTCGCCGACAATGTATGTCTGCGCCCTCGAAATAGCACTTTACGAAATAAATTGATAGAGGGTTTGCTTAAATGTGATGTGCCTTTCGTACCATCTCGACTGCTTTTATGGTTTCACATGCACGGTGATCATGTTTGTCCAAACAAGGCTGTGCAGCAAACAGCTCAAACAAGGGCATGGTTGTGAATGCCTGATAACTTTTTTTAGCATTGCGCTTATTATTTGCCCTTGCGCTGCGGTAATTTATTTGCCCATGTCCCCCCTTTAACACTTTCTCATCTAGCCTCTGTAGCAAGCCGGCACAGGAAAGAAGGATCCTGTATGCTACCTGCCTTCAGCATTTCACGTAATGGTTTAAATACCTGACAGTGCATTAGTGTTTGCATTTTATAACAGAACAGATTTACCTATGAAGATAGGACAGTTAGTGTGAAGCAGAAAAACTACTTGTACTCATACATACTGCCCCATCTTCCTTAATCAGTGTAAAACGGGGTGCTTGGAGGGTATTACTGATACCTGGTCATGTATGTGAGCTTCCCTCTCCACCTGATTTCTTTTCTATTTGCGTGCTATTATTTTTGTTCTTTTTCTGTGCATTGCTTTTTCCACAGAAGCAGGTATCCTGCTGCTTTGAGGTGACCAATCAGTGCATTGAAGCGATGAGCTACAATGTGATTGCACAATTTCCCCAATCTAATTGTAGAACATGTCTTGACGATGCCTCTTTTTACCAAATTCCTGTGCGCTGTTGCGTAAGACAGCCGTAGTTTCTAGCTCATGCATATAGCATATATGACTGAGTCGTAGCCCTTATCACCGCGTTGTTAACCCACCAGATAATCCACAGTGCAGACACTGGTACCACAGAAACACATGCATATTACCATGTTAGCTCATTTGCTCTAACTTTCATCAAACATCATGATGGCCACACACGCAGTATCTGCCGTCGTATTGAAAACTACCCATTTTTTTGCTATGTTCATTTCAGAGCACAACAGAGACCATCGCTGCACAAGTAAGAACAAATGATGGATGCTGCAAGCAGCCATATATATCCGACAGTGGAGATTTGCTGAGCATAACAAACTGAAGAATTATTCAGGAAACATTTGATGGTAAGAATGAGAACATAAAAATTCATCACCATAATGTCGAATTACATAGGCACATTGCTTTATTGAGCAAGTGTTATGTCATCGGAATACATGGAACTAAAATTATGTGAAGTAAAGATGCACAGGGAGCACGTGCTGAAACTGCTCCAGGCCGAGTGAAAGCAGTCGTACAGCTCTTGCGTAAAAATAAGACCTTACTGTAATAATGGTAAAGTAAATAGCACAACTGTAAATTTGTAAATATTACACTTGCCTAAGTGATTAGATGGAACTCATTGAGGCTAGAAAGCTACAGAAAATACTGATGAGAGTTTAACTGACAACTGGGCTAGTTGGTGATCATTCATTACCACTACATAAGTGGAATAATAGATCAGGACATGAAAGGAAAGAAGACATGCACCAATGTTTTCTCTTAATGCAGCCTTTTCCATATTTGCATTGACTGAAAGTGTAAACCAAGTAGCATTAGTTGTATTGTTTCCCTGCAGCTAATCACCAATTTGCTCAAGTTAGGTCACACTTTTTTATGTGTTATGCTTTTGCAGCAATTCAGCCCCTGAGCCTCGATGACAGGGCAGTCATGTTAGAAAGCACAATGGGCCAGGCAGATAACGAGAACTGGCATCAGGAACGTATTGGACGACTCACGGCATCAGTGTTTAAGAAGTTACTGCGGTGCAGAAAGCCTGATGGTGCCGTAAGGGACGTAATGTATCCTCGCCAAGTGAGCACCGAAGCCATACGATATGGCAGGATTCATGAGGAGGATGTCGTTAAAGCATACGAATAAATAATGGCATGCAGGGACAGATATTTAACTACTGCATATGCTGGGTTGCATGTTCATCCCCAGCACCCATTTATTGCTGCCTCCCCCGACAGACGTGTCTTTGAAGGGAGTGAGGCTGGTCTTTTGGAGGTGAAGTGCCCATTCTCCTTCAAAGGCAATGGTGTAATCGAAGCAGCAGCTTCCGCAAAGTGCTGTTTGAAAATATCTGGTGAAAATGTAGAACTGAAAAAAAGATCATGCATATTATTATCAGATACAAGGTATGATGGATGTCACAGGTTTGAAGTGGTGTGATTTTGTAGTATGGACAAATGCTGGAAGTGTAGCAGCCTCAACACACGTGGAGAGAACTCCCTTTGATGAAGTGCTTTGGTGTACAGAAATTCTGCCTGGGTTGCTGCATTTCTTCAAACATTGCATAGTGCCAGAGCAGCTCACTCGCAGAGTAAGCAGAGGACTCCCTGTTTACAATAAAACAAATATATATATTGGATACAAAAAGAACACTGCATAATGCATCATTTGACTGCGTTAAGAG
This sequence comes from Dermacentor silvarum, assembly GCF_013339745.2. Taxonomy (NCBI): domain Eukaryota; kingdom Metazoa; phylum Arthropoda; class Arachnida; order Ixodida; family Ixodidae; genus Dermacentor; species Dermacentor silvarum. The sequence continues at coordinate 56,743,937 of NC_051155.1, forward strand.
GACAAGGCCTTCGATATAAAGTGGAATAAATGCTGGTATTCTGCACCGAAAGAAGTTACGTTTTTCTTTGCTGGAGTTTGTGGCTCATACAAATAATGTGTACAGAAATTTGGTGCCCTGAAATGAGGGCAAGTACAGCATTTTGCAGTTAGTGTACCAGTGTGCATAATAGCGTTTCATCATGCTGAGTTATAGTAGGTGTCTTAGAAACAAATTTTCTCTTCGGAACCTGCGGAAAGTAGGGGGTACAACTTTTAGTCCAAGAAATATGGTAGTTGAACAACCTTGTACAGATTATAGCACACGTAAACTGGAGTACTGGACAGTACACGCTACCGCACGAACTATGCAACAATCACATCAATACTAAATTCCCGCTCTGCTGAGCAATTACTTGAAAGTACTGGTGAGCATGAATGTAAGAAATCTACAGAAAATTTTCATGCCAGTTAACATGCGAGTCTGACTGACTACGAATATGAAACGACAATGTTCCAATGCAATTGCTTATGTGTTTTCTTGTCAAATGAAGTGTGTTCGATATTTGACAACTTCATGCACAGTGATCCTAGCTTATTTTTGACTTCGACTGTTTCTTACGAAATTTCGTTTTTATGATTTGACTTTTTGGCTCCAATATGTTTCAGAGCTTTCTTGTGTTATTGCCTTCATATCTTTATGTTTTTTGTTGCTTCACCTGCTGTATATTGACTCCTCTTGAGCGGAATGTATACTACACATGGCACTTGTGCTTGTCAATATTTTTTTTTCAAAATGTTTTGTGCTTCACCTGCTGTGTCCGTAAGAGGGCTGGTCAAGCTTTCCTAGTTTTTACCCTGCTCCTCTGTTGATGATGGGAACGTTGCTCTCTGCGGTTATAAATTGATAGTACAGGAGCCATGAGAAAGCAGGCATTTAATAAAGACATTAAATGAGTTTGGTACCTTTGTGTGGTCGTTTTTTATTTATTGCTGTTATTTCAATGTTTACATGTGGATAATGTGGCTTTTGCTGTATTTGTCACTACAAGCCTCTCTCAGCTGCAGCTGTTGACAGAAACATCATACTGTATGCCATGAACTATAGTATTCAGCATTCAGTTCCGCACTAAGCTGGGGCAAGAAAATGCGCGGGAACTACTGACAGTAAGTCCAGTAAGGCAACAAACAAAGCGACCAAGTTTGGGCCCTTTCTGTTTATTTATTTATTTTACATATTACAAGGTGTTGAACTAGAACTGCGCTCATTCACGGCAATAATCGGTGGCTGCAAATTAGACAGTAGCGCACAGGTCCTACATATCTTGCCGGGGATGTCTAACATGTTTATAGGCACTGGCCTGTCTAAGAAATGAAATTCCTTGACGTGCCTTATAACCTTTTCAACATGTATTCCAGCTCCAGCAATATTTCGAGTAGCAATTACATCACTTGCAGAAAGCTGGTTTCCTTTCTTGAAGGGTGGGATATAGATCTTAACGGTTGGGGGGAAACTGCTGTCCAAGCGAAGGCCTTTGTCTACCATTACGCCATTACCCGGTTGCAAGCGTTTTAAGAGGCCACTTCTCTCCAATATTTCGGTGTCACTAACGTGACCGCCCCAAAGCTCGAGAACAAGGCATACATAACCGTCAGGTGTGACACCTACAAGTGCCTTGAAGGTATTAAAATGCTTATAGGTTGAAAAAGTTTGCCTTTGTGCTTTTAACTTGGAGGACTTCGGAATTCTTACCTCAGTGCAGTACAGAACCTCTCTCATGTTAGGGAAATCTGAAAATGCCTCTGGCATGCGTCGTTGTACTTCAGCTAAAGATGGCATCCGTGTGAAGGCAGACAGCTCCTCATCTAAAAGGTTAATCCAGCTACAAAAAATGCGGCTCAGGTTAGATTGCGATATGCCGAACAACCTGGCTACTTCGCTTGCACAAACTCCCGTTCCTAGCCAGTACAAAACCATGAACAGTTCTTCTCGCTTTGAAAGCTGCCTGTCTTTTTCAATTTGCTGTTGCTGCTTATTCTTTTGGGGAACCCAGTACGACATTCTCTGGGCATTCGCTTCAAGGTGTCCATACAAAGCATCAAACTGCGCTTTGCTCGTAAGTCCAGTGTAAAATTTAAATGCGGTACTATGGATTGTGTCCACAGAAAAGCTTTGTGATTGCAGCCTTTTACATCTGACTTCTAGCTCTTGAATTCTCTTCTTCATTGCAGTATGTTCTGCTAGCAGGCCGCAGAAACTGCTTGAGCGGACATTCTCTATTTGCTCCTTAGCTGTGGCAGTAGTACAACGCATAAGCAATGCAGCTACACCTTCACACTCCTGTGAGGAAGTAGTGAAACCTGTACATGCAACAAATGCAAGGCAGGTTAGAATAAGTGCAGTGTTATTCACGCTTTGAAAAATAACTATTTTGAATCGCAGGTGTATATCTCTGCTACAGTTGGACACGTTCGCCTTGTCGGCGTTCTAGGGTCTCCATCTGTATAAACAAAGTTGGCCGTCATGTATGCCTGAGATGATTTTTCCAGAAAAAAGCTTAAAGCACCTGCCCTTCGTGCCTTTATCCTCCAAAAAAGTTTCCTTAGACTGCACTAGGCCCGAACAAGTGCATCCAATGTTCAGCAACAATTAATGTGCTCCATTAATACATCACACGCACAAACAGTCCGGATGAGATGGAAACAAAGATAGCGTGCAGCTTAAACTGGTAGTTTGTATAAAGTCTAAGAGGGGACCTCACTGGCCTGTACAAATTAGCAATACAAATTATAGCACTATGGTGTTCAGCTGTTTCTTCACGTTCTCGGTTTCAACAATTTTTAAAGAACCTGCTTGTTGGCTGCGCTCCACCCATGTGCGAGAGTGCCCCGGTTAAGAAGCACTGCAAATAAATGACAAATTGATTCCTTCCCAGACAGGTGTCACTGAGCCCTGTCATTCACTATTGTGCATCATGCAACATTTTAGATGGTTTATGTATGACAAGTGCTTGCTTGCTGTGCTCTCGGAATCGGACATGTCCGTCTGTTCCATCTCCACAGAGTCTTCATCACCCGAGGAAATAATGTCGCATTTGTGTTGCATTAGTATTCTTGCATAGAAGTAATATAGCCTAGTTTTGCAGAAAGATTACTCACACTTTGAAGACGTCTCATTTGCCATTGAGTCCTGTTTAAGGTCTGCCTGCTTCTCTGAAATAGCTAAAGTTATAAAAAGGCAAATCATTCAAGTGAATAAATTACAAATGGGCACTCATTCTAGCTCAAGTGAATCACACTCATAGTCTTGTTTGAGATGCCTATATTTCTGCGTAGGTAACCTTAGCGAAAGACTAATAGGCAGGCCATTATTGTGGATGGAATTAAGAGCAATAAAAATGAAGGCTTGTCAAGGACGCACGACCTTTCTACATTGACAGAGCGTGGACTAGTGGCCGAAGAGCTACACATTACCACACCTTACAAAGCGTCGATAAATTCATTCCGGAAAAAGCCTGCACGAATGCATATAATAGTGTGACAGATGGATACCGTTCCAATGCTGGGTAGGAAGACGCGTCAACTCGTGCGTCCGCAGTCAAATAGTTGGCATTTCCTTATCATGCAAGCGCGCGCATGCCACGATAACACGCTCCGTTCGCCTCCGCAAGAGGTACAGTGGCAATCTTTTTTAGGGTGAACACGGGAATACGATTTCCATGTAGTTACGAGCCAGCCAATGTGCAGGGAGTCGCCGCGAGTGGCCGAAACTGCGTGAACGTGTGGGGCACGGTGTCAAGGCATGGTCTCGGGCCTCTGCATCGCATAGAAGGTGCCCTTGCATCGCAGCGATACTGCACAGAAATTTTGGACAATGTGTTGCTGCCCTACGCCCACAGCGTCTTTCCCTATGCCGACATTATGTTTCAACATTACCTGGCACCGGTTAACACGGCAAAAGTTGTCAAGGAACATATAGAAAATCGCAGAATCAGCATGCTTTCTTGGCCGGCCAAAGGCGCTGACATGAACATCTGCGAAAATATATGGGGGTACATCAAAGCAGCGATGGTGCGAAAACCTGTCCGCCCGACGACTGGGGACGAGCTGTGGGCAGCCGTTCGACGAGAATGGGAGGACCTTCGAGCGCATCATGACTTTGTGTCAGCGCTGTACGCGTCACTGCCCTCTAGGATGGCAGCAGTCGTTTCCGCAAAGGGTTGTATGACAAAATACTAACATCATCAAAGAGAAAATTATTCCTGCTAAATAATACTACTTCTAAACGGATCAATCTTTTGTTGAACTTGCACCAAATAAAAGTTCGGATGTTTGTGTTCCTTTGCCTGTTCGTTGTACGATAAGAACACAACAGAAGGAAAACTAAACAAAGTGAAAAGTTGAATTAACTACAATAACGCCAAGCATAAGAAGCACAACGTTCTGAATTAAAAGCATCAAAATCGTGGTTTCTGTCTTAATTTGGTTTCTATTGAGGGGAAAAAACTGCTAGCAGACGACACAGACACACGCGCACTACGATGACGTAATGAGCACGAAAGGAGCCTACCCTCCCCGAGCATGCGCGCAGATATTGTGGCTGACGGCGCTGGTGATATAGAAAGCCACGCGCTCCCGTGTTCACCCTCAAAAAGATTGGGACTGTACCTCGTCGGTGTAAACTGTGCTGTTCTATACGCGCTGCCCTGCGTACAAAGCGATGAAAAGTGTCCTTTTAAAGCGAAGCTTTGTACTTCTACCAGCCAAGGGTTCTGTCGTGTCCATCGTTGTAATCAAAAAACGATCCCGACGAACCGCTAACAATTGCAGGTATAGCAGTATAGCTTACTTGAATTCAGGCATTCAGCGTACAACTAAGCACTCGTTTTCGCAAGAAAAACCAAAAAAACAAGCTTCAAAGTGATGAGCCAACATGATGGATGATAAGGGCTGCGGGCAAACAACGGAAACAAGCTCGGCGTGGTCCGTAATATTAGATTGCAGCTGTTGCAAAGCTTATGCAGCTGCTTGAAAGAGGGTTGACGTCATTCGAAACCCTTCCAGCCTAGTAACTGCTTCGGTTCATTTTCTAGACTGCCCCACTATGGGGTAGTCTAGTAGTGTATATCACACCGATCATAAAGCAGTAGTGAACATTGTTGTGAAGTAAATAATAATAAAGGCCGTGGTTAAAGTTACGTTGTAGTGTGTGAAATATCAAGTGCGCCGCAGTCACCGTGAGGGTGGCGTAAAAAGCTTCGCTTTCCAACCACCTTCACAGGGTAACCAACCACTTTCCAACCACCCATCGGTGTAAACAAACTGATGGCACGTAATCAGGGTGCCTGGGAGAGCTGGATGGCGATCCTTCAAAACATAACCCCAGTGAACGTAGCACGAATGCGACTAGCCAAAGGGTGTACAGTACGTTAGACATTCACCCGAAATATGCGAACACCGCAAGAGTTATGAATCAATGCGCGGCAATCACGTTGCCGCATAAAGGGCGATTTTTTTTCTTCGCTGAACGGCAGAAATGAACCGTTAAGTCAATCACGCTCCGGCCTTGCACTATTTGGCATTCAGTATATTCTAGCGGTGAATGAAGGAGGTTAAGCACACTTGCAAGGATAATTTACGGGTATATATTTGATGGGCAAAGTAAACAACAGCGCGTTATGCGGAACCGACGTGCGCCCCCGGCTGGGGCGCATGTTCGTCGGGGCGCGCATCCGTCGCCACTTGGTCAACCATAGCTGACTCGTTTTGCCGTCGTATGCTGTCCCTTTGAAGCAAAAGAGGTACACAGCTGTGTCGTGCTGCTCAGAGCCATAGCGTGAGCTTCATCACTGTTAATACACAAAAGCAACAGCTGCGCGCCAGGACTGGCCGCGCCGCACCGCCGCGCACTGAAAATAACTTGCAGCACACGCAACATGCCGCATCAGTTACTCGAATGCATAAGCGACGTCGCAAACAAAATGCGCATAGTTCGTTTGCATACGCACCTTTCACGAAGTGTTTTTCACACAGCCTTGCCGAACCTGAAGGCTCCCAGAGACAGCCGTCTTCATTTTGGCGCCTCAAAGCCCTGATCCATGCTTCACGGCGCTTGCGATCACGTTTCACCGATGGGAAGCAGAAGAAATGGATGTTGCTGCCGGGCGCACCTCGAGAAGTACACCCATAAGGAGCACATGTTGTCGGCATCGCGCTGACAGGACCATTTTGTTTCTTTATCAACTGCGATTTCGCTATTGCTCGCGCCTCCAACACGACTGCGGGGTACGCGGCCGGGTTGTCGCCGAGGCCTTACGAATTGCTTGTTACTCTGGCCGCTAGCGTTCTGCGCATGCGCTGTAGGGTCATTTAAAAGGCGGATTATATGAATATTACGCGCAATCACGAAAGCGGGAACGAGATATGGTGTTTGAAGGCAATCCGATTGTTTGCGTTTCTATAGTTAAGGATTGGAAACAGGGAATGAGTCAGTTACGACAATTGCATTAACATGCTGCCGGCTCAACTTTCTCGGTGTACAGACAAGAGCCAGGAATCGCACTATAAGAATAGGCATATAGTCGGGCAGAAGAAGGGCAAGACACGATCAATGCTGATAAAGAAATACGCCAGATGCTGCCTTTTCCACGGCTTGAGTTGTATATGTGGCATTCCCACAGTATGACGGAAACTGATACTCAGACGATACTTCGTAAGGCCACCCAGAATGTACAGCTAGAGCTACTTGGCATGCTTAGGCTATATATCAGCTTAGGCTATATATAGTCTGAAACGATATGCATACACGAAGAGACTGCAGTAGCAGAAAGAACAGTTTGCATGCGTGTTTCGCACGAAGGAATCAGCAACCGTATCATGCAAGCGCGCGCATGCCACGATAACGCGCTCCGTTCGCCTCCGCAAGAGGTACAGTGGCAATCTTTTTAGGGTGAACACGGGAATACGATTTCCATGCAGTTACGAGCCAGCCAATGTGCAGGGAGTCGCCGCGAGTGGCCGAAACTGCGTGAACGTGTGGGACGCGGTGTCAAGGCATGGTCTCGGGCCTCTGCATCGCATAGAAGGTGCCCTTACATCGCAGCGATACTGCACAGAAATTTTGGACAATGTGTTGCTGCCCTACGCCCACAGCGTCTTTCCCTATGCCGACATTATGTTTCAACATTACCTGGCGCCGGTTAACACGGCAAAAGTTGTCAAGGAACATATAGAAAATCGCAGAATCAGCATGCTTTCTTGGCCGGCCAAAGGCGCTGACATGAACATCTGCGAAAATATATGGGGGTACATCAAAGCAGCGATGGTGCGAAAACCTGTCCGCCCGACGACTGGGGACGAGCTGTGGGCAGCCGTTCGACGAGAATGGGAGGACCTTCGAGCGCATCATGACTTTGTGCCAGCGCTGTACGCGTCACTGCCCTCTAGGATGGCAGCAGTCGTTTCTGCAAAGGGTTGTATGACAAAATACTAACATCATCAAAGAGAAAATTATTCTTGCTTACTAATTCTACTTCTAAATGGATCAATCTTTTGTTGAACTTGCACCAAATAATAGTTCGGATGTTTGTGTTCCTTTGCCTGTTCGTTGTACGATAAGAACACAGCAGAAGGAAAACTAAACAAAGTGAAAAGTTGAAGTAACTACAATAACGCCAAGCATAAGAAGCACGTTCTGAATTAAAAGCATCAAAATCGTGGTTTCTGTCATAATTTGGTTTCTATTGAGGGGAAAAAACTGCTAGCAGACGACACACGCGCACTACGATGACGTAATGAGCACGAAAGGAGCCTACCCTCCCCGAGCATGCGCGCAGATATTGTGGCTGACGGCGCTGGTGATATAGAAAGCCACGCGCTCCTGTGTTCACCCTCAAAAAGATTGGGACTGTACCTCGTCGGTGTAAACTGTGCTGTTCTATACGCGCTGCCCTGCGTACAAAGCGATGAAAAGTGTCCTTTTAAAGCGAAGCTTTGTACTTCTACCAGCCAAGGGTTCTGTCGTGTCCGTCGTTGTAATCAAAAAACGATCCCGACGAACCGCTAACAATTGCAGGTATAGCAGTATAGCTTACTTGAATTCAGGCATTCAGCGTACAACTAAGCACTCGTTTTCGCAAGAAAAACCACAAAACAAGCTTCAAAGTGATGAGCCAACATGATGGATGACAAAGGCTGCGGGCAAACAACGGAAACAAGCTCGGCGCGGTCCGTAAGATTAGATTGCAGCTGTTGCAAAGCTTATGCAGCTGCTTGAAAGAGGGTTGACGTCATTCGAAACGCTTCCAGCCTAGTAACTGCTTCGGTTCATTTTCTAGACTATGGGGTAGTCTAGTAGTGTATATCACACCGATCATAAAGCAGTAGTGAACATTGTTGTGAAGTAAATAATAATAAAGGCCGTGGTTAAAGTTACGTTGTAGTGTGTGAAATATCAAGTGCGCCGCAGTCACCGTGAGGGTGGCGTAAAAAGCTTCGCTTTCCAACCACCTTCACAGGGTGGATTGGCGGGCAATTTTTTTCTTGAACCCATCGGTGTAAACAAACAGATGGCACGTAATCAGGGTGCCTGGGAGAGCTGGATGGCGATCCTTCAAAACATAATCCCAGTGAACGTAGCACGAATGCGACTAGCCAAAGGGTGTACAGTACGTTAGACATTCACCAGAAATATGCGAACACCGCAAGAGTTATGAATCAATGCGCGGCAATCACGTTGCCGCATAAAGGGCGGTTTTTTTTTCTTCGCTGAACGGCAGAAATGAACCGTTAAGTCAATCACGCTCCGGCCTTGCACTCTTAGGCATTCAGTATATTCTAGCGGTGAATGAAGGATGTTAAGCACACTTACAAGGATAATTTACGGGTATATATTTGATGGGCAAAGTAAACAACAGCGCGTTAGGCGGAACCGACGTGCGCCCCCGGCTGGGGCGCATGTTCGTCGGGGTGCGCATCCGTCGCCACTTGGTCAACCATAGCTGACTCGTTTTGCCGTCGTATGCTGTCCCTTTGAAGCAGAAGAGGTACACAGCTGTGTCGTGCTGCTCAGAGCCGTAGCGTGAGCTTCGTCACTGTTAATACACGAAAGCAACAGCTGCGCGCCAGGACTGGCCGTGCCGCACCGCCGCGCACTGAAAATAACTTGCAGCAGACGCAACATGCCGCATCAGTTACTCGAATGCATAAGCGACGTCGCAAACAAAATGCGCATAGTTCGTTTGCATACGCACCTTTCACGAAGTGTTTTTCACACAGCCTTGCCGAACCTGAAGGCTCCCAGAGACAGCCGTCTTCATTTTGGCGCCTCAAAGCCCTGATCCATGCTTCACGGCGCTTGCGATCACGTTTCACCGATGGGAAGCAGAAGAAATGGATGTTGCTGCCGGGCACACCTCGAGAAGTACACCCATAAGCAGCACATGTTGTTGGCATCGCGCTGACAGGACCATTTTGTTTCTTTATCAACTGCGATTTCGCTATTGCTCGCGCCTCCAACACGACTGCGGGGTACGCGGCCGGGTTGTCGCCGAGGCCTTACGAATTGCTTGTTACTCTGGCCGCTAGCGTTCTGCGCATGCGCTGTAGGGTCATTTAAAAGGCGGATTATATGAATATTACGCGCAATCACGAAAGCGGGAACGAGATATGGTGTTTGAAGGCAATCCGATTGTTTGCGTTTCTATAGTTAAGGATTGGAAACAGGGAATGAGTCAGTTACGACAATTGCATTAACATGCTGCCGGCTCAACTTTCTCGGTGTACAGACAAGAGCCAGGAATCGCACTATAAGAATAGGCATATAGTCGGGCAGAAGAAGGGCAAGACACGATCGATGCTGATAAAGAAATACGCCAGATCCTGCCTTTTCCACGGCTTGAGTTGTATATCTGGCATTCCCACAGTATGACGGAAACTGATACTCAGACGATACTTCGTAAGGCCACCCAGAATGTACAGCTAGAGCTACTTGGCATGCTTAGGCTATATATCAGCTTAGGCTATATATAGTCTGAAACGATATGCATACACGAAGAGACTGCAGTAGCAGAAAGAACAGTTTGCATGCGTGTTTCGCACGAAGGAATCAGCAACCGTAAAATTTCCATTTGCGGTCGCCTTAACATCGCCAATTTACGCAAGTGAATCAACCTTCGATAGTAATAAAAATCGTCTGCGATGGAAATAAACACGTGTGACAGCCTATAAAAAGTTCTTACCATGAGAGATTGAATCTTGGACTCTAGTGGAGTAATTTGGAATTGAAGGCAGAACACCGAGTTGGCCACAGAGCGCAGAAGGCCGAGGCTCAAGTGATGAGCTAACTTTTAAAGAAATAATCAAGGACGGTGCTTATATGGAGCACAGATTTCAAATATTCCGCATGCAACCTGACCAACTAGTTCACAAAAATGTGTGTAGATCTACACGAGAGTTTTTCTACGCATACGGAACGTAATCAGACGCGTCACAGAGGATTTAAGTGCGTGTAGGTCGGCTGATGAGACTAAGAAAGCGGCATAATCGCCAACGTATCAATAAAAAAAGTCGCAGTTTCGCCGGAAAGGCGAAGCATCGATTGCGATAGCAAATTAGTAGACAGCTATACGAAGTAAGGATACAACGTTTATCGGTCGGATAAGATTGTAAATATTCGCTTAGTTACTCAGTTAGCAAGCACGTCGTCACGCGTGCGCCGCTAAACGTGAACACATGTCACTCGATGATCCCGGAAACTCGCGGTCAAAACACTGGGGTGAGGAAGCGCGGCTGCAGCAGCGAGCGAATTGACCTTCGTATTGTCTCTCCCTGCTGATGGAAAGTTCTTGAAATTTGAGCGGCGTTTTAAAATAAAACTGCTGCCCATTGATTTACGGTGCTGCATTGCGGTGAAGTTCGACAGATGGCCGCAGGGGAAATGCCTAAAATTCAGGGGTATGCTATCATTACTCTTCAAACTGCAGCACACACACGAGAATCGAGGACGCATGAGAGAGGTAACAAAGGTGTGATGACTGGCAACTCAGTTTATTTCGGAGGGAAGTCACATGCACACATGCACATGCACACACGCATACGTACACACACACACACACACACACACACACACACACATATATATATATATATATATATATATATATATATATATCCAGGCTGACTAATATGAGCATGTGGAAAAGCATGCGGAATAAAAATAATAAGGATATTCTGAACAAAATTTAGACAGATTCTACGTATCTTAGCAAAATCCGGTGGCGCTCACAACGGCAAATTTCTTGTCAGTTAGGGCTACAGATGGCTCACTTACGCACACATCAGCACGCTTTTTGATGTTGAAGGCCTCAGTTATTATGCGTGCTAGTTTGTTTTTATGAGTTAAAAGATCATGGTAAATAGACAGGTTTACAATGACAGCTTTTGCAATGATTGGCTAGATGTAAGTGGTTAACTTTGTTGAGGGAATTTTGAGGCTAGCTCCTTTAGACGGGTATTACCAGACCGGCCGGTCTGGCCTATGTAAACGTTACCGCAACTTAATGGCAACATGTACACTGCACCAACTTTGCATTTTGCGAGCTTGGAATTTTCTTTTAAGGCACAGACACACTAATTCTTGTTAGTTTGGTGAAACGTTTTGGACACCGCTTGACATATTCGTTGCAGCTGGTCAGGGGCGTTGAAAACAACGTCAACACCAAACCTGCTGTCAATGTTCTTTAGTCCCAGGAAAAGCGATGGACGTAGGGCACGACAGCAATGCGTTTCCTTTGTGTGTCATCTCGGCTTCTAGACTGCTCTTGTTCGACAGTTTTAACCAACCGAAAAATTTTTTCAACCGCTCTACAAATAATGTGATCAGGGAATCGCACGGATTTTAGTATTGTGATGTGACGGGAAAATCCGAGGTTCATTGTGTGAAAGCACGAGTTGAACAAAGAGGCCATAAGGCAAGACACTGCTATTTCACTTTTGACAATTCTTTAATGGCCTGAGCTGTAGTGAAGACTTGGTTTTTTGATCTAGGGTTATTCATCCAGCAAGTGTGTTCAGATCGTAGTGGCCGTGTTAGGTCGAGGAGTTGCAATTTATTATGTTGTGCAACCTCGTGGGTAAATTTGAGGCCCAATCCACATTATCGGAACACTTTTAAAACGTTAATAACACTGCAGCAACGTTATGCTTTATCATATCTAACTAAATAATCATCGACGAATCGGAAAACCTTTTTAACGATACCTAGTAAGCCATTGTGAATGTTTCTATTCATCCTGGCAACGAAAATATCGCTGACGATTGGGTCAACCTTCGAGCCAATACATACCCCAGAATTCTGCACATACATAGCACCTTTGCATTCGATAAATGTGGATTTGAGATAAAGAGACTGAATTTCAAAAAAAAAAATCGGCAGATATTCCACTATCGTTTCTGAACTTGACTTCACATTGTCGTCACATATGCATTTTCAGATGAATAGCTACCAACTCCCCCAACTTTCAGTACTTTTACAATGCCATCAGCGAGACGTTATTGAGCCTTTGCGCGGCGATTCCGTGGGCGTTGCCGTAGTTGATCACGCGGTGACGCTTCCATTGCTTGCCTCGACTGCCTCCGTTGCCTCCTTGTTTACAATGGAAGTGTATGACGCTGGCGCGGTTAAGAAAACCTGTGTTTTCGGAGATATCATAGGCGGTGACTAGGTGGACAACAGGAAGCTTTGATCACAGCTTCAGAGAACATGCAAAAGCGCTTTCGGAGCTGATTAAGTTATGTCCAAGCGGCGCAAGCAGCGTATATGGCGCTTGTTCTAAAAGCGGGGCTAAATATGTATTCCAAGCTACCCAAGCTTTCCAATCATGAATTCAGTCAGGATTAGTGTGTTTTGCTCTTTGTTCTTTATTCGGCAAATATTTTGAAGCAGTGGCTTGTCAGTTTCTGACTCAGTGAAGTTCCTGAGTGCGGCCACTATCTGATTATTTTCTGCCTAATCGCTCGCGGGTGTGCTCAGTTCCGATAGATTTGTTCCTGCTCAGCACAAGGCTTGAAACGTAGCTGTTTTGTACATTGTAATACTTTGTAGCAAATATATATTACCGATAGTAACTCGCTTACTCTTGTGGACCATCACGAAACATTCAGCTTCGACCATTCGTGCGCCATAGGTGTAGTCCGTCATTTATTGTGCGTATAGAGTGTGCATATATTCAAGTGTGCGCCCATTCACTTATTCTTGATACATCGGCGATAGAGTGGGCGTAAGTTTTCCTGCCATTTGGGACAGATGTGTATAGATTACGTGCGCGAAACTTACTATGACAGGAAGCGGCGCTACTCCCTTTGTCATTGTTTAACGAGTGGCACTCACTCTTGTCGACGTTCTGGGGATGAAGCCTTTTCTTTGAAGGTTAGCGATACAAGGCTGGTGGATGAGCAAATTTCTGTATCCTCGAGGAAAGCCGTGCATCACGAATTGCCGGTAACACGTTCGGAAAGTTGCAGCAGCGGTCCGCGAACTTGGCCACACAGATTCATTCTATTCCTTAACATGCCAGTCACTATTTTTGCAGCCAACTACTGCACACGTCTTCAATCTACATGATTCAATCTAGCATCATTGGAGCACAGTGTGTTAGCGAAAACTCAGTTGCATTTCCGACAGCTGATCGCACAGAAGCAAAATAGAAGAGGTAATGGTTTCGTATTCGTGCGCGGTCGCTGAGGAGAGGTATGGCGTGCCGCCGTGAGCGCCATCTCGTTTCTCTAAAACAAACTGCTCCGTGAAAAGGGTCAATACTTTAGTGTAGCTAAGGAACAACCATCTTGGGGTACTTGAATATTACAACAGCACTGAAAAACACACCATAAAAGGAAATTATCTGCTTCTGCCTTTCATTGTTTTTATTTATAGCAAGTACAGTAGACATATTTTGGCAAAAAATGGAGATGTAGCTTGAGTGACAAGTGTGACAATAATGAGAAATCGTGTACCAAGCGCTTCACTGCATGGCTTCGGAAAAGACAGCGTTCGGATGCGGTTTGTTGAAACTATAAAAGCGACAGCTGGAGTTCTCAGTAGTTCCGTGCCATGGCTCTCAGGCATAGCTAAAGTCATGAGGTCTTGACTGAACATTTGCAGCTCAAGCTAGGTGGTGATATATGTAGAAAATGTTTTGTGTATAACCTCTACCACCGTCTTAAATACCGTTCCCCCTGCGTATGTGGGACAATCTTCAGTATGTAAACCAATCCGCTCCCGTTTCTAGCGTCTTTATAAGTTCTGTGTGCTTATAGACACGCATGTTATACCTCAGTACCTCAGCGTCTGTTTGTTAAACATAGGTTGTGTTTTTTTTAACTTTCTGTTCAATTTATGTGTACAATAAGCCTCCAATTTTAAAAAGATGTTCATTTTCTTTCTATCACAATTTCTTTATTGCGATTTGAAGAATATGGACGCTGGAGTCTCATTCACACCGCCGCCATCGCCGCTGTTTTTTATAAGGCAGTATGTACCGAAACACCCTACTGATGGCGCATGCGCGGTCAGTAGGGTGTTTTTCAGTCAATAGAGTTTTTCACTATATTACCTAGATGGAAATCTGGTGCCACCGTTTATGAGAATTTCCTAACGGTCACTGTGCTGTCATGGGAACGACGGCATATGGGTGTGCGAGGCTTGTATTCGCTTGTGGTGAGCGAGGCTTCGCCTAAAACGTGGATATGGATACACGGATAAAACTTTCTTGAAATAAAATCTTCATGAAAGGTTTTCATTCATCCGTAGTACATATTTCAATGAAGGTTAATCACCTCCGGTGCATAATCAAGCGAAGAAAAAAGAAAGAGCAGAAGACAAATTATCGCGAAGCGAGCCTGGACCTTGTCGTCTGTTCTCCAACTTTAGCGGCCCGCCGGTATAATTTTAGGTTTCATATCCAACCACAAGTTCTTATGATTGAATAAAACATGTTTCTGTGTATTAATAAAGTTAAAGCGGCCCTTTTTCATGCTGTTTTATAAGAAAATGAACCACTGTGACACACGGAACGGTGCTAGCCAGGCGCGTCTTCAACGTGTTCTAGCTCACCGAGAACAATGCCAATCCGAAGCCACCATATTAAGCCAGACAACAGCGCCGCAGAGCCAGATTTACCTGTAGGTATTGCAATGGGAACCACGATGGTTAGAGCGTCTGCAGAGACTCGGAGTTCGTTTGGCTGCCAAACTGAGGAAATGAAGTGGAAGCACCGTTAGCGCTACGCCGCTAAGCTTCATCACCTCAGTGGATGGATGAAAACGTTTATTGAGCGATTGTAAGATTGGCGGTGAGCCTTCGAAGATCGCAGGCTTTTGTTCTTGCGTTGGGGAAGGGGTGGGGGGCTCAGTCCAGGGCTTCACACGCCATCGCCGCCCTGTGTGCCCTGTCGATCAGGCTAAGATGGTCGTCCAGGGCCTCACTGGCCAGCAGCGACTCCCAGCGTTCCGCACTCAGGTGTTGGATGGTGGGCTAAGGTAGTGCTTGCACGACACAGCGGCGGACGAAGGCTAACGTTCTGCCCTCCGATGCTGGCGTGAGCGTTGTGCGGATTTGGGTGTGCTACAATTTTTTTTTCTTGCACCCCATGCCTTGTTTATCGCTCTTAACAGCGTTCTTAATCGCTCTTAAGCGGCATGGTACACCGCATGTAACTTTGTTCTATGTTTATCTTCCCGCAAATTAAAATGAGATGTGCGGATGGAGCTGTAGCCCGTGTGCCTTAGCAAAGGTAGATCTTCCTGTATAGCCAGCACCAGACTCTTCGTCCGGCGCTGTTCTTCGTGTCCATTTATCCATTTCGTTTCTTCCTCTTGTGTCACTATATGTCAAGTTATCCAGTTCCTTATCTCTAGCCATGACGGGGAAGCTAACAGATATAGTCGTCAAATATGTCGGCCGCGCTGGTTTGCGTGACGCGCGCGTTACTCGATATGATAATTTGATACACAGCAAGCGGCGTAGGCTGTAAAGAACGCACGCAGGTTCTCCCTGCTGTCGGCACATCCTCGCCCCCTGCCTTGGGGTCGAGCCCACGACAACACAGTGCGACGAGCGCACCGCGCCGCCATTGTCGCCATCGGTGCGGGACAGCAATGGGGGCTACGCACCGCTGGCTTCAACGGCGGCGCAAGAAGAGCGGCGCGGCCGCCACGCGGCTTCGTCATGCAACCCTGAAGTCACGCTTGGCAACACCTTCCGTGCCAGCTGCCTTCGGGCGCCCTACCCTAGAAAGCCGCGGTGCACAAAAAGACGCCGGGCACTTTCACTTTTCATTTCAAGTGCCGCTTGCTTGGCCATGGAAGTTTTTGTCCCCCGTCTCGTTGTTGCTCTGGATTTGGTTTGTAATTGCAGATCTGCGCTTCTGCTTTGTCGTGCCGCGGAGTCCCTTCCCCGCATCTAGGTTTTGTATTTTTGATGCAGTTTGCCGTGCGTGCTGAAATGACTCTGTCTACCGGGCAGCCACTGATGCACAGGGTCGAGCTATGACTGCAGCAGCAAGGAACGTGGAAAGAGGGAGGGCGAGGGGCCTGCCGTCTTCTTGTTCGAGGTTGCTTGTGCGGACAAGTGCCACGCGTTGACGTCTCGGCTAGCGTGCACGGTACGACGCCGGCATCCCGCTCTTCTTTCGTGGGCGTGTTTTTCCTTCTCCAGTTTGCTCATGGCGGGCCCCTTGACTACCGGGGTGCACTTGCCTGATGCCGTTCATTGTTTGTTGGTCCGCGCATCTCCTTACGTCGGCGAGGAGGGCGTGCATTTGAATGAACGTGGCCCGTCGCTATAAAGAGACGAATTGGCGGATTGGCTCGCTTTCTTGCTTGCCGGGCTGCGCGGTTGTAACGCGGCGGAAGAGTCCAGGGACCCTGCGTGTGTTGTATGTGGTACAACGGTCTGTTCCTTTCGCGACTGGCGTTCTACACTGTGTGCCGTCGGCCTCTGCTTGCTGGCTCGGGTTTGGGACAGGAAGCGGACGGCCCGTCCCGCCGCCGCCATGAAACTGTGCAGGTTCGGACTACGGGTGGTGAGTGTTCCACGTGGTCTCAGGCACGGTTGCCTATTTCTTCGTTGTCATATTGAATCGCCTCCCCTTGTGCTCGGGTAAATGAGAGGAAGCTAAAGCAGAGAGTTTGCGCAGGTACTGGCAAGTAACGAGAGAACGTGCCGTTGGTGGCGGCTGAAAGGTCTACGCTGTGAAGTGAAGCTCTGAAGAATTAAGGGAGCTTATTTGCTGACAGAATAGAAACAATCAAGAGTGTATTTTCGTAGAACTTAAA
Source organism: Dermacentor silvarum (assembly GCF_013339745.2). Taxonomy (NCBI): domain Eukaryota; kingdom Metazoa; phylum Arthropoda; class Arachnida; order Ixodida; family Ixodidae; genus Dermacentor; species Dermacentor silvarum. The sequence goes on from NC_051155.1 coordinate 56,761,246, forward strand.
GAGAACTATGAGCAAGCAAGAATCAGGGGAAGCTACGGCCTCGATATTCAGTCATGAATAACCCTAAAGATGGGACAACGAAGCCAAAAAAAACAACATAAGAAAATTTAGTGTTTTTAAAGTAAGGAATTAATTAGGAATGAACAAAAATTTGCGACTCACTTCCCATTAAAAATTACGAAAAATGGAAATGAATTTAGCAGGAAAGACAACTTGCCGCTGGTGGGAGCCGAAGCCACAGCTTTATTTCTCCGTTTATAGGAAAAATTAAGCTTATCGTAAATTTATTCTCTTTTATAATTGCACCTACACGTCAATGAAATACACAGGTAATTTCCCTATGCATGGTTTTCTTGATGCTATTGTCTGCTGGCTTCATGTGATTACTTTAAAAACTCTAATGAACCAGTCATTAGTTCTATGTAGTGACTAGTTCATGTTATGCCCCGAGTCCGCTTAAATATCATTTGTTTTTCAGAAGTAAGGTTCTGTAGAAACTAATGAAGGAGGGCACAGTGTAATTCATAAAACACAAACGTGCAAAGTTAAAACTGACATATAAAATAAATTAAAAATCTGGGGTGTTATGTGCAAAAACCACAATGTGATTATGAGGCACGCCTCAGCGGGGGACTCCTGATTAATTTTGACCACCTGGGGTTCTTTAACGTGCACATAAATCTAAGTACACAAGCATTTTTGCACTTCATCCCATGAAAATGCGAACGGTATCGAAGCCGAAAGCTTATATAACTACTTGGCCGTATATGGCATGTTAACAGTGCTATTGCTGCAGCCTGTGAACGAAAGCTGCATGAAAGGCACTCTTGTTTCGTCGCCACTCGTGAACAGCGAGGCTGAACTACTTCTATACGCCGTTTTTTAAAGCCTGATTATAACCACATGTGGAAATGAAACAATCATACCGGAGCTTCATATCTGTGCGCTTAAGATGCCATAATGGGAGTGATTTCGGGGCGTTTGTGACGTGTACGTTCTAGAACTGCCTATGTTTTCTGCGAGGGACTATCACTGCAAGATTGGATTTCTGTACATGTCAGAAGAGAAGAGCAGCCGGCGCTTGCGATAAGCGCCGATGATTACGTATATTTTTTACGTGGGGAAAGCGCTGTTGAGGTGGACACTACTGGGTGTTTCAGGGAGCACCTAAAATTTTTTTAAAGGTTGCCTGTGGCAGATATCACAATTCTAATTGATGACATGGGCTACTTGAAGAGGCGCACATTACTTGCAAAAAACAATAAAATGCATAACCGACTATTTAACCAAAATACTAATTAAGTTATAAACTAAATACCTTACAGCCCATATTACAATTTACAAATTCTAGCCGTGGAGTTGGCACGAATTCTCGGGATGACACCGCTTGCAAGGACGTTAATTCCCGAACTTTGCGGAGGAATGCATTGGCGTTCCAGTTACTTTTGTGCCTTAATGCATAAAACGACGTTTTTTTAAAGAAAGTAATTGAAACGCCAATGCATTTCTCCGCATAGTTTTGGAATTATGTCTCAAAACTGGTGCCATCCTGAGAATTCTTTGCAAGGAGATCAGTCTTGCAAACTCTACGGCTAGAATTTGTAAGTTGTGAATGGACCATAAGGTAATTAGCTTAAAACTTAATTAGTAAGTTTTTGTTAATTAGTCGATTATGGGTTTCAATTTTTTCTGCAAGTAATGCCCGCCTCTTCGAGTAGAACAGCTCATGAACTAGAATTGTGCTATCGGCCCCAGGCAACCTTCCAACATTTTTGAAAGTGTTCGCTGAAACACCCTGTATAAACGATGTGTTTAAAATACTCCGGCACGGCTGAGTTGTTCGTATTCTTGAGGCGTTGGCTATTCTTCCGGCGGAATTACAAGCACCGTCCCCCTGTGCCGCGCGTGGCCATTGAGAGGGGCCTTATGTAGCTTAAGATGGGGGCCACGGGAACGACCTGACATGACTTGATGTCCACCACAGCACTGGTCACGCACCGCCTCAGTACGGGTGCATACTCCTACATCAGAATGCCTATTTCTTGAGACAGTGAATTATTTGAAGAGTGACGAAATTAATGCCCTATTTACCCCACAGAGGACCTGTGCCTCCCTATTTCTAAATAAAGGACTTTCATTCATTCATTCACTTGATGTCGGTGGAATAGCTTGCCGAGGCTGTCGACAGCTCATGTCAATAAAGACTAAAATACATGCTGCTCTAATGAGGCACAACGAAGATAACGGCGGAAGCATGTGGACACATCCAGTAGTGAATAAGTATCCGACGAAGTTAGTACGCTAGACTAACCCTCAATAAAGAAAAAAGAATATTCTGATTTGTTATGTACCAAAACGAAGATGTGCTTACGAGCCGACCCGTAATAGGGTTCGGCAGATTAATCTTGACCGCCTGGTGTTGTTTAACGTGCACCCAATGGACGTTTTATGGGCGTACTGGCATTCGGCCCCATCGCAACGCGGCCACCACGGCGGTGATCGAACCCGCAACGTCGAGCTGAGCACTGCAATGCCATATAGCCAGTGAGCTAACGCAGCGAGTTTAACTCATCTTACCGAGCTTGAGTTGTTAGGCCCGAGTGTGAACTCTGCCCCACGACCAGTTCGAGTTGGCTTCGCTACGCGAGAGCCAAGCTAAATTGAGTTGGATTACGCCGTTGCATCACCTTCCTGGAGGTCTAAAAATCGGCAAGAAGTATGCTCTGTTGAACCAAGTACACAACAAATTTTTTTGGTACGATATGTAAATAGAATTAGCACATTTTTTATATTTTAAACCATCGAGGTGATTGATTTGTGTGATGATAATCTTTACAGCGTCCAACTTGAGCCAATACTGTTCAAACGTGTCCGATCAAACTACTTTTCATATTACGTGGCGTACTTGTTAATAATTCACGGATGTCTGCAGACCGACCTCCGAAAGAAGCTCTTTCCTTCGTATTTATTTTTCGCAATTTATCACTTACTGACAAAATTTTCTCCTTGACATGCCATTTGCACCTTTAACCATGAAAAGTGTAAAACTTGACTCTTGAAGAGCTGCATATACCATAATAATCTTCCACAAAACAAAGAACAAAGCAAGCAGCAAAAAAAAAGAAAGAAAAAGGAAGAAACAATAAAACCGATGCGACCCTAACTCGTTGTAGTTAGGGTCGCATGTAGTATAACAATGTAGTTGTAACATCAGACAAGCAGCCGCTGGAACAGTTCTAATCTGGAGATATAATGTGTTTCTTAACTTCGCAAAGACATTTTAAGTGTTTCACACACATAAAGTGCACTTGTTTCACATTGTGAGGTGGTTAGCAAAACGTCAACGACATAGGCGCCAGTTTGGTATGCGCAACTGAAATGAATGGCACTGTTTGCTTTTGCCTAAAGCTGCAGCGTAAATCTTTCTCTGCGACTGCTCTATTGCAAACTGTAATACTCAGTATTCATCCTGCTGTGATTAGTGTAGGCTACGTATTGAACACGCTATAATCCTTCAACACAGCGAAATAACATGCAGCCGGCAGTGCTTCCATTAATTTCTGTTGGCACAGCAGAGCCTCCCTTCTTTCGCGAGGGCGTGTCTTGGCAGCTCGGTAACGCGCGCAGCATCGAAGATCCCGCTGTTTGCCGAGGGCGAGCTGTGGTCTGTTCGCTGTGGTCCTTCGAGTCAAGAATATGACCCATATGCAATATGACCCAGATACCTGACATGCGTTACACGCGCCACTCAGCACTACAGATTGAGACAGTACGATACATCGGGAGCTGAGGCTGGCCCGAGCGTTGAAGCACAGATTTGAAGTTGAAGCACTTTCACTGCTCCTACCAGCGCCCCTTCTATTGCTCCTATACAATGCTTGGTAGGAAGCGGGGGCCTGTCAGTCTTCTCTGCAGCGTAATTTTTCGATAGACTCTGAAAGCCATGGGTTCTTCACATTGCGCGACTCTGTCGTTACTGACTGCCGAAATCCATGCAAGATTAAGTTCTCGCGGAGCAAAACGAGATCGCCATTGTTGTCTGTATGTGTTCCCACCCTTAATTCTGTGCCGGCCATCCGCTGAAGCTATTATAAAACAAAGTTTAGCTTCCGTGAAGATACACCAATATGCTTAGGATGCGCGTTTGTTCAGTGTAGCCTATTATCTGCTGTACGATTCATTTGCTTTAACTCGGCCGGTGTGGACATATTGCTTATTTCTCTTGAGACAATGACCTTAATGATATGCTTTACGCCCCAATGCTGAATATTGGCTATGAAGGACATAGTGCCATTTCTCGAGCAAGCATGGGACAGGTGGGTTTGACGCTCGTCATTTGATGCCAGCTATCCCTCGTAAACACAAATTTTGGGTACATGGGGAGGAGGAGGAAAGGAGTGCCCGGGACTAGTGTGCCCCCCTCGCCCTGAGTACGCCCCTGTAGGTTATAGGTGACGTGCCGGCAAAGTTTGAAATGTGTGGGTTAAACACGACTTGGTCACTCAAAAGCTCACGCAACCGCTCCACTGAGGTATAAGTGTTTTTAGGAATCGCGCAGAAATTGCCCGTACTCTTGGAAGAAGTCTACCTCATACCGAGTCGAAGTTTGGTGAACTAAGCGAGCAAAATGGTGAATGTGCGTGAAAAGTTTATTGCGCACAAGTTAGATACGGCCTTTGCAATAAATTGCTGATACAAGCGTCATACTGCTATAACTGTTCTAGCAGTTAAGAATGCTTAAATAAGCGTTATGCAGCAGCGGTGCTATAACGTAAAACTTCCATTGGAATTTAATTATGATCTGCTTACGTCAAATTTACTTGACCACCGGTGCAATTAAGTGTGAGGTGAGACCTGCAAAAATTTTTAACGTTAAGGGCCCCGTGTCGCAGAAAATCCCGCGTCGGTGTCGGCGTAAGCGCGGCGTCGTTGGCGGAAATAATCATCCCTAACCACCCCGACCGGGCAGGCTCTTCGCGTGGCGCAAGGCGCTAGTGAACAAAAATTGAATTTCTAGAAGTAAAATCAGTCAGAAAAATCGTAAAATACGACTTAACCACAATCTACAGACATGATAGTATCGGATTGTAATTTGATTATACGAGAAGAAAGCCGGATAAGCAGCCAGGTATCTTCGAATGCTATCGCGTTCCACTCTTAAAGAAGTAGCTTAAGCCACTTCTTTAAGTGACTAAGTTTAAGTTACTTTAAGTTTAAGTTACTTGAGCTACTATTGGAGGACGCCTAATTAGGCGTCCTCCAATTTTTTGAACAGCCCAATCAGGCGCCTTACTCGTTTAAAGGAGGTGCTTTTTGTTTTGTTTTAAAGCAGTAGCATTGGCCTACCGTGACAGGTCTTCCTTATCTCATTGAATGAGGATAGGCAAGGAGTGCGCAGAAGTAGAGAGGGTATTAATGGAACCGAGTCGGAAAAGCGAAAGTAGATCACAGGGAATGTTGACAGCTGAGTAGAAGACGAGGAAGTAGTGCCGTCAGGATCATCATCAAATACATGGGCCGTATTCTGAAACGTTCGCCTAGGCGAAATTTCTTTTTTCGCTTTCAGGCGTACGCTGATTGGCTGTTTTAGCAAAATTGGATGAGCTGATTGAGCCGTTGAGCCGGACGTCATTCAATTTTGCTCAACCAGCCAATCAGCGCGCACGCCTGAAAGCGAAAAAAGAAATTTCGCCTAGGCGAACGTTTCAGAATACGGCCCCATGTGTGTTCTAATAAAGGAGGAAGTAGTGGAGTGCTTACTGCGGGGAAGGCGCTTCGTCTTTTTTTCTACATTTTGGTGCCGAAACACGGGTGAAAGCACCTACTGAGATGAGATCGAGCAGTCTTAAGTAATCCGCGAGCACATTTCGAAGTATCGTGAAGCTGCCGACGAGTAAAGCTGGTGTGCGAGGCTTAACCGCCCCCGTGACGCAGATCTCGATGAATGTCACCATGAACGATGTCTTACGTGCCAGAGTCCCAAGTGCGGAAAAGTGCGAGTCTGGATTTTTCTGTATTTCCCAGCATTTCCTACTCCGAGCTGCGGATGCGGAAACGTGTAGATTTGTCTGGAAATTCGTCGTGCGAAATATTCGTGACGGATGGCACCATGACTCCGAGTTTCCCTCGTGACGCAGCCGACCAGTGATTTCCGGCATTTTAGGCGGTGAAGCGGATCATGGACGCCATATTTGAAAAGCGGCCACTATTACGCAAGGACGTTACTGACGTCATCGCAAGCGTCGAAGTTCTTTTGCATTCGGAGTGTCCAGCATTATACGAGTTGAAGGATCTTCATCGCACTTTGACAGACCAGTACCATGTGCTCAGGGGAATCGATAAAGAAATAAAAGATACAGTAGGCATCGACCAATTCGTAGTTGAGATGGAGGAAGCGGACAGTTACGAGCGTCAGGTTATTCTAGCTAACGTCAGAGCAGAACTTAAAGCCGCTGACACGCTAAAGGCTCGACAGGCTCGCATGGCATCAATAAGAAAACGGATTGCGACAGAAGTACAGGAAAGAAGGCGCTAGTCCGTCTATGTCGTCACATTTAGTCAATGCGTCTTCGACCTAAAGAGAAGGGCGCACACATCACTAGACGCGTCAGCCTCACGACTAAGCGTTCAAGAAACTGCAAAGAGGCAAACTACCCTGCGCATCGCAGAAAGAACGATGCGAGGTATAAGTATCAAAGAGGAACCATGATTTCGAGACTCAACCTTTCATTCGGGGTTTGAACTATCGCCAACGTTGGGCATCTGTGACAGTGACGTCAAGGCGAAAGCAAAAATACAGGCGTATACTTAAACGAAGAGATTCATACATTCGGAAAATTTCTTCTTTTTCTTCTTTCTGGGGTTTTGCGTGCCAAAACGAGTTCTGATTATGAGACACGCCGTAGTGGAGGGCTCCGGATTAATTTTGACCACGCGGGGTTCTTTATTCGGCAAACTGGAAAACTGCAAACCTTTGGTAAACCTGAACAGAGCCTGCCAGAGATGGATCTTAAGATTGAGTGCAAGTCGAAGGTGACAAGCTATTCAGGTGTCGTACTGCCTTCACAGCTGTGCCCGCGAGCGTCTGGTGGAACAAAACCAAATACATTTCATCAAACGAATCAAAACAGAAGCAAGACTACTGGGACACAGAAGCGTGCCGTTTGCGCTGCTCATAGCTACAGCTCTTCGAGTAACCTACGGACGCCAAGGCGGGGGGAATCACATGGATTGGGTAACCTCCTTCAGTGCAAATGAAGGTCGCCAGGGCTGTGTCACATTGGCGAATGAAGCAGCCCAGGAAAAGGCAAAAGGATAGGATCCCCGCAATTATTGCAGCCAAGACGAGAAACTCAAAAGAAGGCTTTTGAAAAAGGGTTACAACAGATCGACGTGGAATATTATTCGTAGTAAACGTTCCTTCGCAAAACCATTCATCAATACTACGAATCCATCAAAGGTGACACGCCGCAAGCATCGTTGGAAGATCAAGAGCAGAAAAACCTTATGACCCCAGCACGGCTGACTTGCAACTGGTACGAACACAGAAGCAGTGGTACTTATAAGTCTTGTGTATTAGTTTGCTTCGCGGACAATCGCTAGTGCGGGACGCGGAGGATATTGAAAAGTGAGTAGAAGAGGAGGGAGTGGTGCCGTCAGAATCATCATCATCATCTGTGTGTTCGAGTAAAGAGGAAGTAGCGGGATGCTTCCTCACGGGGAAGGCGGCTCGTCCTTTTCTTTACAGGGAAAGGAGGGTTGCGCTGACGTATCTGAGTGGTGCGAGTGACGATGATGTCACGCTGGCGTTACAGTGGAGCGGAAGAAGTGGAGAGGTGTACCAGAGTCTGCAGTTGGTCCGCTTTCCCTTGCTTGGTTCGCAGTGGCGCAACGACCATTTTAGGCGGCGTGCTACGGGGTGGCAATCAAACATCATTGGTTGCTCCACGAAGACCTTTACCTTTGCTCGTCCAAAACATCACGCAACAAATTCATGCATGGATCATAACAAAATTATTAAAGCCTTAAGCAGGATGTCTTCAGATTCTTGCTTGCACAGCCGTTGCAGTCCAATGATCCGAAGAGCAATCAGCGGGATAAGAAAGCAATTCGCTTACTTAGGCAATCATCTGTGATGGTTTCTGTACGATTTCCTTTCTTACAGAGGAGGCCGCAGAATAACTTCAGTTTAGACAGAAGAACCTAATAAATAAACATTTACGTGCTGCTTAAAACGAAATTATTTTATAACCTTACAAAGCAAGAGCACCCCCCCCCCCCCCCCTTACACTTCGATATAGATGCAAGTACTCCGATTTGTAAGGATGTGGCTAGATATCTGTCCATGAACCATCTAATCTACATTGTTTAGCACCCGCAAAAAGGCAGCCGCTGTTGAAACAAGTGTTCGACTTTAGGAGCCACGTTTCGCTTAGTTTCATCTATAGCGCTGGGGGAGAAATTGAGGTCTCGGATACCAAGGTGTACTTTCAATCGACGATTATTGCATTTACTGTAATCAAGCGGGAAACCACGAAATAGTAGGACGAGGTGAGCGACCACTGTTTTAGCTGACTTCATTGCGCGCGCGCGCATAGGCTAAGTGTGCATTGTTTGACTTGGAATGTAGCCTTAGCTCGATGTTCCACTTCGAACTTCATTTTATTATACGGAAACACATACGTCCTCGGCGGTGGCTCCGAGCAGCCAGTTCCAGAGCGATGGGCGGGCAGCCATCTTTTATTCCTTTTGGAACGGGACAGTCTCCGGCTATTGCAGAAACAATTCAGCTTTTTCTCGGCATAATAACGCATGTTCAGTGCGTATAAAGGGCTCTTTGACGTGGTAAGTTCACGGGGTTTTGTGATGTCGCGGGATAAACAGTCGAAGTGAACGCTACCCTAGAAGTTTTGAGAAAGGCCGACAAAGGCGTAGAATAGGAATTAGTTTTTGTTATTGTGTTTGGACGAATCGTGCATAATCAGTACGTGCACATCACTTTGAGATAGAAAGTTCTCGCCATTTCGTGACGTCGCGTGGCAGACAAGGAAAGTGGGCGTGGTCTGAAAAATGTTCACTCGTGGCAGGCTAATGGCGGAAACAAAATAGAAGCAGATTAGAATTGCGCCAATTGCTGCTACGAATGCAGCAGTGAGTTCAAATCTGGCGAAAAAAAAAAATGGCGGGAGAGGGAGATGATGCAGAATCTTTTTAAAAATTTTCAGAGGGTCACTGAGACATAACCTCACAGCACCCAAAACAAAACAGCCAGATTATATGTATCTGCACAGAACACACTAGACATCTAATGCACACAAGAAACGGGAAATAAGTAATAAGGTCCTCGGAATTAAGAAGAGCCACAGGGGGCTATTAAATTTAATTTGAGACTAGCACAAAGGAGCGCTACGACACAGAGTTATTTGGAACATGCGGCGAAGTCGGCGCATTATAGTTCACCGTTGATTGACAGTGGGCGAGACGATGAGGTAAGCGGCCACAATCTCACCAAGACAGTGATGGTGTTCGGCGACGTTTCATGGATGGCTGGTTCGAGGTAGTGTCCAGCTGCCTGAGGAGACAGCAACGGAATCTGGAAGAGAAGACGCAGGGGGAACAGGGGCGACCTGCCCATGCAGCTGTCAGCTAGCTCGGACAAGCGGCCCGACCGCTTGCTTTCTGACCGCGATGGTTGGTGCCAAGTTTAAAGTGTCCGTTAATGCGAATACCAATATTTGCCTACTTCAGGCGTTTTGAATCTATCTATCTATCTATCTATCTATCTATCTATCTATCTATCTATCTATCTATCTATCTATCTATCTATCTATCTATCTATCTATCTATCTATCTATCTATCTATCTATCTATCTATCTATCTGTCTGTCTGTCTGTCTGTCTGTATGTACGTATGTAAATAAGTATGTATGTATGTACTCGTATGTATTATGTATGTATGTATGTATGTATGTATGTATGTATGTATGTATGTATGTATGTATGTATGTATGTATGTATGTATGTATGTAGTATGTATGTATGTATGTATGTATGTATGTATGTATGTATGTATGTATGTATGTATGTATGTATGTATGTATGTATGTATGTATGTATGTATGTATGTATGTATGTATGTATGTATGTATGTATGTATGTATGTATGTATGTATGTATGTATGTATGTATGTATGTATGTATGTATGTATGTATGTATGTATGTATGTATGTATGTATGCATGTCCTTTCACGCCGACCCAGTCGCCAAAGCCATCTACCTGCTTGAGCCGCTAGGTATGTGCTTCTGGTCGTTTTGCCGTCATGGTCGCTCCATTGTCGTCATTCCATCTTCGTGATGCCTTACTGTCGTCGCCGTGACGCCTTCTAGCCCTACGCAGTTACCTAAGTTGCTTAACAGTTTGGGCCACAGGGTGGGCTCGTGGTCGTTGCATCGCCGTCATTCCAGCGTCGTCATCCGACGCTCGTTACGCCATCGTCGTCATACAGTCGTCATTCGTTCGTTGTCACGCCACCATAGTAATGCTGTCGGGGTCGTTCAATGGTCGCAATTCAAGCTTCATGACCTGCCTGTCGTCATGCTATCGTCGTCAAGCCTTCTGCTCCGACCCAGTGGTCCAAGTTGCCTGACACTTTAAGCCACTAGGTATGCGTTTGGGGTCGTGACGCCTTCATGGCCGTTACATCGTCGTCATGCCTCTTCATTCGTTGACGCTGCAGCCTCTTCATCTGATTCTCGTCGGATGCAGCCTCTTCGTCCGACTTGGCCATCGTATTCATACAGGTTTCTTCATACTGTCATCGTCCCGCCATCGTGATTAACGAAACTCTTAGAAATAGCATTACACGTGTTAAAAAACATGGCTCCATGAATATGGTCTGTCGCTACATTGCTCGATTGCTCTTGGTATTACCATCGATCGACAGTCGTCGTAAAATGAGTTCTGCGGCATTTTTTTTAATTTAGGCGTTGCACTGAATTACTTATTCGAGGGCTCGGAAGTGTTACACTGCGGTTGTGTGTAATGCCTGTCAGTTTCCTGGCAAACAGTGCCCATTCTGTGGGTTATGCCACTTCCCTTCTGTGTGTCACGCAGACACTCGAGCAGCAGCGCCTGCCGTGTTCGTGCTTTGCCCGCTGCGTGCCTCAGCGGAAACAGTACGTGGCCGACTGGAGTGACGTCACCGCTTCCGCGTTCCTAGCATAGGTTTGCGCTTATTATTAGCTGCAAAGCTAGCGTTAGTGGATGCATTGGGCCACATAATGTCGGTAAAGAGAAAGCGTGGAAATGATGGGCTGGCACTACATAGATTTGCTTCTATGTTGCTGTTCCGGAAGAGTCTTGATGGCTTGCACATTTCACCACGGTGCTTAAATTCACTTAAGTCATAAATAGTACATATAATACAGTTTATGAGTATATCAGACAAAACAAGGCCAGAAAAAAAAGACAGAACACGAATTGGTTACAATATGAAGAATGATTTATTCATGGTTAGCATAGATACGCATTCGTACATCTCTTACATTCTGTGTCACACACGCTCTATGTTGTTGTGATTAGCTTATCGGTAAAAATTACGTTTAATATTGTGAATTTCTGAGCCATCGGCTCAGAAAGAGTACTCTGAGACGAGCACACAGCATCGCTACAACACGAAGAGCAACAAAGAACTCACACTGTGCATTCTCTTCGTCTTATATATGGGTTTTTTATGTGCCAAAACCAGTTCTGACTATGAGGAACGCCGTAGTGGAGGGCTTTGGATTAATTTTGACCACCTGGCGTTCTTTACCGCAGTATGCATTCTCAACGAAACCGTGCCGAACCATGGCAAAATGCATGTATTAACCATAAGACTAGTTTTGTAAACGATTGCAATGCGAGATATAACTGTAGTATTATTATTAGCATGGAATCTATGATTTAAAGGGGTTGTACCGTGTAAGAGCCGACTTTTATATTTCAAATACCTGAAATAATGTTTTTACTCCATACGCTATATAAAGCTAAAGGCACTTTCGTTTTACATGCTGTTAGCGCCGAAGCGTACCCAAGAAGTTTTCTGGCTATCCGTCTATGTTTTTCATAGACGCAGGGCACATGAGGAAAGTGCATTAGGTTGAAGGGGAGATCGCATGCGAGAAACTGTTTGCTACGCCTAGGCAGGAGAGGAGAAGGAGGCTGGCTAGGCAGCCATCTTTTCTTTTCTGTTGGGGGTAAATGCGTGAACTATTTGGATGGAACAGGAAATTGGAATTATTTGCAATTCTTTTGTCACCGACTTCGCCAGATACAATATGCAAGGTCGATCCACATAGGTCGCGAAGCTTCGGGCGAAAAGCGGTTCAGAACCAATTGTCACCGACATCAGCAAGGGTGGTTATGGGAGCAGCGATTGAAGAGCGACTATGTTTGGAGGGAATAAACACTGGGAAAGAAAAAAAGCGTTTTTAAATTAAAGCGAGACGCAGTTAGATTCATTCAACGAAAATAAAATTCCTAATTCATTTTATATATGCATGGCGAGAAAAGATACAACTGTATTTTACTAGATCATTATCAATATATACCTTTTTTCAGGGCCCACCGTGAGAGCGCCCATCGATAGCGGCGGGCGTTGACGCCGCTATCACTTGCAATGCCACTCTTGGAGTGCGTGGAAAGGCGCGCTCGCAAAGTTCACCTGTTACAATACGCCCCCCTCATATGTGTTGTGTTGCATGTCGACGTTTGTCTGAATTACGTGACGCGGGTAGTTTTATTGTTTCTTAACCTGTGCAGTCAAAAGTAGTGAGTTGCGACCGTCAGATACTTGTTTACTTTAGTTGTTTTCGTGCAACAGCGCTGGCCGACGGGCTTGGCGTCCGACGAAAGGGCGAGAACTCTACGCAATCTACGCCCAAAGTGTTCGTCGGCCTCCAAAGAAAGTATGTTCTGTGCAGCGACGCGATTTCGACACCCGTACGGCTGATCTTTTCCGGCATCGCTTTTCGCGCTGAAAACTCGGAACGCCCATGAAGTCGAATGGCTGGGCATTTGAATATACAGCTCTAATGGCAGGCCTCCGAAAACAAATTTCGCGCCTATGAGAACAAAATGACGTCACTTCTGTTTTTGACGGATATGACGTCAAATTATTTTTTCTTCCGCCGGAAGTGTTCCCTCCTCACACAGATGGCGCTAAGCCCCATGAACCGCCGGTAAGCAACCATGTTTTGAACGTATGGGCTTCTATGGAAGCTTCGCTACCAGGTATATTTACCTTGCAATATGTTGGTCAATGATCAAAGGATGATAACAAGCGATCATAAAATAAGCAAAAAAAAATAAAACAGAAAAACAACCACACACACTAAACAACGTTCAGGAAAGAAAGCAGATTCTGTTAACATGCCTCAACAGACAATATATGAAACAGCAAAAAAACAAAACAAAAAAAAACAACAAGAAAACGTCACCTTCTGCAGTTTCTACAACTAAGCACACACAATCAGAGGATTCAATCAAGTAATCAAAAACACACAAGCACAAACAAGGAAAGACGCGCTTAGTGTTACTACAATGACACAATATCACTTTCAGTATAGGAAGCCATTCAGGGCAGATAGATGTAAATACGCGTTAGTCCATTTCACAAGAAAGCTTTATTTGCGCGCTTTCTTTACAGGCAATTACAAGAAGCTCCATCAATGGTACTTAGTTGCAAACACTTCAACCAGATTGCGACCATCAAGACGATTCGTTGTTCTGCTCAAAGCAGATAATAGTGACTCGGTCCCTACTAATTCTTGTGCAGTCTGTTAGAATATGTTACTGCCAGTAACATATTCGACTAAGAATTAATTATCCACAATTACTACAATTCAGGCCTTCATGAGAAAGAACGAGGACTACATACAGCTTGGAGTACGCCAGTATCACAAAGAACACAGTAAAGGTACTTTTAGACCCCTCAGCGGCTGGCAGAGTACAGCCGACCGGAAAAGTTTTCGGAGCACAAAATTCACAGATAAATCCACTTTCCACGCAGACTACAATTTAGATGCACAATGTGGTGGTCGAATGGGAAAGTATCCTTTACATCTTTCAATCTGAGAGCAGGTGTACTGACTATCATAATGTTTCTTTCTCGCGGATCCCGCGCTCCGAAATCCTTTGGCCGCCCTTTAAGAGTACGTCCCTTATTAGTCTGCCCGTGTCTCGTATGCCACATGGGTTACAGTCGCTGAACTACTTGACAAAAGCCAGGAGGCGACGTAACAGACGCATCGCTTGAGGGAGATCCACCGTAGTGTGACCGTGACAGCGGTCGGGCTGGCGAGGGTGGCGCCCCCTTCAGTCGCTTCCTCCGGAAACCTGGCGTACCGCGTCTCGCCCGTTGGTCACACGCGTTCACGGCTGGCTGCGCGACAAGAGGAATAAAGAAAGGAACGGCTGCTTGGCGGCACTCGACGCGCTTTGCTGCCGAAAATTGAAATGCGCGTGTATGCGTCGTCGGCACGCTGAGCGCGGACTATGGGCGCTGACGAGAGCAGTAGGGCACGCATTGACGCCGTCATGCAGCCCTGCCGCGTGCCCGGCGTTTATTTAATGAATGCGACAACGGAGGAGGGGATTCCCCCTCTGTTACTCTTCGTTATTTTTCGAAGGCGGCTGCGGCGCCCGGACGTGGGAAAGGCAGATGCGCGTCGGCCCTTCACGTGGAAAGATGTAGAGTGTAACGGGCCTTCTCGAATGCGCGGTGTCACCCAGAGACCTACTGCGCAAAGAAGGTCCTATTGAATGGGTGCCCTTGACATATCTTGTAAATTAGGGCCCTCTTGTCTCACGTGTCCCACTTTGTGGTTTGCGTGTAGTAAGGCTTAACGGAATGGGAGGTCTTCTGTAGCAATGGAATGTTTTTTGTTTTTCGTATCAGTGTTGCCGCGGTGCTCTTGCACCGATAGCGCACCCAAGAATGTTGCAGTTACAATTACGCTCAAAGAAATTTGAGGAAGGTCCTGCCTAGCTTAACGTGCACGTTGGAGCTGGAAACTTTAAAAGCCCAAGAAGAAAAGAAGAACGGCTTTATTGGAACGGGCCACAAGAAAATGTGTGCTACTTGTTGATTTGTAGTGAAATTATTGTAGCAGGATTAGAACATTCCTACCTGAAGTTCGTGAATCAAATCCGATATAGTATAGTCACGTTGTAGCAACGACGAATAACACAGTAACAAGAACTTGGAATCACGCAAGCAACTTCTTATTGGGCGAGCCTGTGCCCCCCCCCCCCCCCCGCCCCACCAAAAACAAGAAAAAAAAAACAAGATAAAAAAGAAAAAGCAACAAACAAGTGGCACTCAAAGCTAAACGATATCGGCGAGCACAGTCAGCGATCGTCGAAATCTATCAGCTGGTCAAGCACGTCAGCTGTTATACGTGACTCGTCGAAGGTTCCAGCGTAATTGCTGTTGCCTTCTTGCCTTCCAGAAAGTTCTGCACAATTCGCGTCGCGCATACATTCAGATTTCAAGAGGTTCAGTGACAACAGACAAGGGATAGAACCATCGATAACATAGGAGAAACCTCCGATACTTGCAAGCGCGTACTGCACCGTGCGATAACGTTCAACATTTGTCAGCTGGTGAAAAGCAGTCATCGGTCAAAGATAAAGAAGTACACGTGTCCATATTCTGCTTCCGTGTATGCCTACAATCAAATTGTTGCTCCTCTTACTCAGTTTCAGTAATTACGTTCGAGAACGTCAAGGGATGCTACAAAAAGCATAATGCGCACAGAATTTTTTGTGCTTCGCAGCTTGGTCGGTGAACGCTATTCTCAGAGGGTGCTGAGATGCGGTAATCTGGCGGCGAATAAATTTGCACGCTTAGCTTAGTGAGCTCATATTCGCAGACTTGACACCAAAATGCAATACCATCGACACCTTTATTCCTATCATAGAGATAATTTATTGATGTTGCCGCACGTATTTAGTTATATTAATTCACCTTTATAATTATGCTTTAGTTTTGTACAGCGTAAGTGTGAAGCGATATGCGTGATTTATTTCTATATGCTTCTTTCTTGAATAAAAGGTATAGCCTGCGAGTCAGCTTGATGTTTGTCTTACACCAGCGAAATCTTCAGGCTACCGTGGCTGTCTGTGTTGTCGTCTCCCCGCCCTGCTTTCTCGAGATAATGAATAACCAACTGAGTCAACTGATGACTTTGGTATCAGTGCAAACATTAAAGCTATTGTGAATGCTCCGTAGACGTGCTCACAGTCAAACAGCTACACATACGCGCAAGAGGTCCTTACTGTTGTTTCCCTTCGCCCTTTTTTTTCGAGCAGGTCTCTCCACCATGGGTTGCTTTCCTGCTGTCCGCCTTCCTGGCAGTGTACTGCGAAGCGTACCCGAAATCATCGACGTCATCGCCAACCGATGCCACTGCCGTCGGAAAAGGCAGGGGGCTCTCGCATCGTAATCCGGTGCGCCGGTACCGCCATGGTCGCCGTCTCGACTCAGGCCCAACGCCGCTGCGTCGCCGTGCCCGCGTTGGATCAAGCGCTAGCACTCCCGTGGTAGCAGACTACGATGTCGACGGTGCCGATTACCCGCCCTACTACAACTACTGGCCACCAGCCACGGACAAGCGTAAGGGCAAAGTGGGCGGTGGTCACCATCCTCACCGCCACCATCACAGGCAGGACAGGCGACGCTACGACGAATTTGAAGGCGACTACTATTACGACCACTACGTGGACAAGCACGACTACAAGAACGAGTACGACATCGTGTTTCCCCTGCTCATCCTTATCATGGCACCTTTGGCGGTGTCCGCCTTCCTGCTCCCCATCATCGCTTCGATGATGACCAACACTTTCTTCCTCCTTAACGGGGCGACGTCGGCTGCCATCCAAGGACGTCGCAGGCGGAGTGTGGGACAACTGGCACCGACGGCCGATGAACTGATTGGGCTGGAAGAAGCTCTGTCAAAGGCAATCGAGAAGTATGGTGGATTCAAAGTGATTCATGAGAAGACAGGTGCGATTCAAGGGTCGATAAACCGTCGAGCAGTGACGACTTGAAGAAAAGAGGTGATTTTAGGAGTGGACTTGTCGAGGCGTGTTGTGCACCAGAAACCGAGAAAGTGCAAACTTTGGCGAGCACGCCTGAGGCAGCTTGCCATGTCACAGAGTCTCGGTTGTAGCTGCGCGAGGACTTCAGCAGCTAAGAAACAAGTGCTACGGGCCACAAAATATGCAGTGTTCATGCTGAGTGTCGCGTCTTTAGCAGTAGCTGCAGCATCTGTCGTCGCTTGGCATTTTGGCAAAAAGTGCGAAATGGCCAGTACGAAAGGCCTGAACAGTTTTTTTATGTCCTTCACATACAAACAATGTAGTGCACTATTCAGTAAGGCACGCTGCGTTAGGCATATTGTTTAAGTGCATTTGCGTAAGCGGTTTGTCATTGCATCATCTTATTTATTTTCGGCAGCAAGGACACCATTGAAAATAGGCTGAAGGAGCATAGGTTGGCATATTAAAAAAGAGACGCCACGTTTTGAACAACGTTGCATAACTGTGCTGTCTTACCTGTCACCTATCACTACGCTTCTGAATACTGAGCTCCTGTAAGCTATAGGGCGAGCATCTGTCGAAAGTCGTATGTTAAGTGGATACAATATCCAACAGAGCAGTGATGCCACACAAGTTTGTTCAACCCAATTCCTGTTTCAGCTGGTGACAACAAATCAAGCCAGAAACTCGACGAAGCGTGGTTAGAAGCATATCATACCACTAGGAACATCACTAAAAAATTAAATTATGGGGTTTTACGCGCCAAAACCACGACCTGATTACGAGGCACGCCGTAGTGGGTGACTCCAGAATAAATTGTACCACCTGGGGTTATTTAATGTGCAACTAAATCTAAGTACATGGGTGTTTTCACACTTCGCCCTCATCGAAATGTGGCCGCCGCGGTCGGGATTTGATCCTGTGACCTCGTGCTTAGTAGCCCAACACCATAGCCACTAAGCAATCACGGCGGGTTAGAAGATAATTCTAGCGACTTGGGCGCAAACGGAATATGGTATTTCATTCTCTCGCGAGGAAGAAGGCGATATGCTGTAAATATTTCAAGTACAATCACTAAAAGAGAGAAGTGAGGGAAGTTTAGTCCACAATACACAAATACGAAAACTGGAGGTTTCATGGAAGCTTGGGAGGTCAACCATCAATACCTGATATACGCTATAAGGCTTACTGTTCGACATCTTGTGCACTCATTAATTCTTGCGGCTATCTGTGCTTTTTCGGTTTAAGCACTTGCAACTTAGGTGTAGTAAAGATGCCGTCTGACAACTCTACCTTGGTGAGGGATTATGGCTCCGCCACCATTATCAAATTAAGTTAATATAGGTCTCTGGGACAAAAAGGCGACCCAGATTCAGGCTGAGAGACAGCGAAGGGAAACACCTTGCAAATGATTGTCGTGATGTCCTCTCTGGGAGTTCTAGTGGATGAAACGTTACAAGCGCGTTTCTTCCCCAGAAAGTACCTTGGTGACATTGCCGCCTTGGTAACATGTGTAATATTATCTCTCACATTGTACACACTGTTTTATGATGTTGACTGAAGACTGATATGATACAAAGAAAGCAGCCCGGCCATGAACTCGACACTGTTTGACACCAATTAACACTCTCGAGTTTTACCGCTCGATCTCAGCAGTAGGTCACGTGGTATAATTGAGCAGTCTTGATACAGTATATAGGGAATCCTAAATGGAGAAATCCTAATCCGCAGGAAATGTTGGTGCGGAGTTATCAAAGAAGCATGAATTAAATAGCTTTGCCCTTAACTGCATCAATAGAAAGCTCCGATCACTAATGACGACTAAGAACGAAAACAAAATTTCAAAGAAAGTCAGTGTGTTTCTTCATCTCATGAGAACCACCATTAATGACCTGCTATAGTCTCTTAATTAAGAAAATGACATTTTGCTGTTGGAGCGTTCCGAAATCACGAGGGCAAATAATTGGGCTTGTTAATATGGCCTAATTCACTGTACAGCATAGAAAGGACTGAAACAAGACCCAAAGGACTACAATGGTCTGTCTGTGCTCGCGCGTCGTCCCTCTGTACGGCGAACCATGTCATACCACGAAGCTCAAGTATCTGCTCGCGTGAGTTATATTTCTCGCACAACGGGCTCTTTCAAGTGTTTTTCTTTGAAATAGCACCGAGTGCCGTTCTCTTAGCCTTCCTGCCCTTCGCGCGCTGTACAGTGAATTATCCTGGATACAAATTATGCTCTAGGCGCCCTTATGAATGACAAGGAGCATGTTGTCCTGACCACATTAGCTCGTGGTCTTCTCTGTACAGCAGTAGTGGTTATAACGGTTCCTAAACAACTTTCAATAAAGCCTTTTATACCAGGACACCAAGCTGTCCCTGAAAACAGTCAAGGTACAGCGAACGCCACCGTATCGACAAGTGATGATGAAGTTGTGTCTTTATGAGTAGCAGCATATGACCATCTCATTCGGGTGTTGTAGTTTGGGGTGCATGACAGCCGAGTCAAGGTACAAAAATTGCACTGCCAGGAAAGTATTGCAGGGAGTAGAGCCGTCTTTGTTCTCACCAAACCGTGGGCCGACGCTGCGGTGGACATGACGTGGGTCCTCCAGTAGAAGAGTGTGCTTGGCCACATTTCCGCTTGTGCGTGGTTCATTCACCCGCTTCCGACCGCAGTTTACTACTAAACACTGGGATACTTTATTGTGTTTCCTGTGCCTAAAATGCGCATGCTCTTTTATCTGTGGACGTATTTAGGTAATCGCTGTAGCTGCGGCTGGTAAGTGCCGCAGAAACAGTGAAAGTATGATTACAATGAGGTATGTAAGTATAAGACAATGAAGTGTATATTACGAATGGGTTAAGAATGCATTTCTGGACCACGTGCAAGACGCCAAGAAAATATGTTTAAGCCAACAAGTGCAAGGTAATGGGTGTTCCTTCCATAATATTCAAGAAAACATTTAGAGAGCATGGACAAGGGCGCGTAGGAGACAGTTCGTCTTCTCTGGACGCCGCCATGCGGTTTACCATGCACCACTGGATAACCCTGAAACGGCGCTAAATTTCAGCCAAGCTATCCCATCCCGTGATTGTATACGGCCTTTCCTCCGGGCAGCAGAGCCATGCTGAAATGCCGTACGTTACGGAAGTCCAGCTTGAAGTTCAGCCATGAGACGCTCATGTGATTTCTCCAGGAAGCACCTACTGCCGTCTATAGACCCTTTTTACGGTGATCCTATAGGTGCCGCCTTGTTTGATCTCGCGGTGACACGTCCATTCCTTACATCAGCTGCCTCCGTGTCTACAATAGAAGTGCACGACGCCGGTGCTGTTAACAAATCTAGTACATTCTACCAAAGCTCTATTTCGGCGGCTATTGTAGACGGTGGCTGGGTGGACGACATGAAGCTTTGGCAACAGCTTCAGAGAACATGCAAAAGCGCTTTCGGAGCTGATTAAGCCTTGTCCAAACAGAGCGCGTAGCGTATACAGTGCTCCTAATAAAAGCGAGGCTATAGATATGCCTTCCAAGCTGGTCAAACCTTCCGCTTATGATATAAACCAGGATCAGCGCGTTTTTCTTTTCATTCCTTATTTGACAAACACGTTGAACCAGTGGAGTGTCATGTTTCTGAATTTTCTCAACGAGGTCACTTCTGCCTGTGCATTTCTGCCTAATCGACCGCGGGTGTGCTCAGTCGCGATACCTTTGTTCTTGCTGCTGACAAGGCTTGAAGCGCAGATAATCTGTATCCGTCTTTGCTGCAACCTATTACAAGGTATGCTTTGTAATAGCTTCTAGCAAAGACGTATTAACGCTGGTGACCCACTTACTGTGCGAACTGTCACGAAACGTTCAGCTTTGAACATTCGAGTGCTGCCGGTGTATAGCCAGCGTCACCCACGCTTCAGCGCACTGATTCGAGTGTGCATCCATCCGTGTATTATTGATGCGTCGGCTATAGATTGGGCAAAAGTGTGAGTGTAGGTTTGTATGAATGTGTGCAGATAACGGTGCGAGAAACTTAGTGTGCCAAGAAGCGGCACTACACCATTTGTCACTGTCTCACTTTTGGTGATGTTCCGGTGTTGACGTCCTTTCTTTGGAGATTAGGGATACAGCGATGACGGGTCAGTCAGATTTTTTTTATTCTCGAGGAAAGCCGTGCATCGCGAAGGGCCGGCAACACAGTCAGTCTTTGCGTAGTGGCGGTCTGTGAACTTGGCCACACACATTCATTCCATTACTTAAGATTCTAGTCACTAATTTTTCAGCAAACTACTGTACGTGTGTTCCATCTGCCGTTCCACATTTTGTAGCATGAAAGGAGCTCAGTGCGTCAGTGATCACCCAGTCGCATTTACGACAGCCGATTGTATGGGGTAGAAGCGGTAATGGTTTCGAATTTGAGTGCTTTTGCACTCTTGCGCCTGAGGCAACGCATGGTGAGCCGCCGGTAGCGCCTCCACGTTTTTCTAGAGCAAACTACTCCGCGAAAGGGGTTCCTACTCCGTTATACACTTAAGGTGCAACATTGTGGAAACTACGTGAGGCGTTTGGTCATCAAAATGTGTCAGTCGTCACGTATCGTCTTCAAGTGGTTTGGACATCCAACTTTGAGCCAGAAGACCATCTTTTGGACCGTTTGCCTAATTAATCGTATTAACGCGAAGATTTCTAGGCGAACCTCACCCCCTTCCCCCAAACTTTGTTCACCATGACTGCGGCTGTCTTAACGATTTGTTCACAAACAAGAGAACTCTTATATATCGAATCGGTGTATATGTGGCCCCATTTGTACTAATGCTAAAGACTGCAGTACAGTAAAACTCTATATAACGACGTTGCACTTGGAGCGAAAAACTTGGTTAAATCACGAATTTTGTTAATTTGAGGTTTAACGTTTCAGCACTCAAAAACAACTTCACAAATTCCCAGAGCATTCCTGGTGGATAGTATCTCGTTAGTGAGCACTTATAAAGAAATCGCAAGCAGGTCAGGCCACAATAGCGCGGTTATGAGTGCTAGCGCGTGCGATGCAGATCAGGCCGAGAACGAAGCATCGACGTGGCTCACGGCGTTCGAGATTTGTCTGTTGCGGAGCCGCAAATCTTGGACGTCACGGCTGGCCACGCTTGTTCTAAAAGTGTGCAACCAAAAGTGGGAAAAGATACGGGCATTCGACCTGGGCAAAAAGAAAAGTCACAGTTCTGCCCGAAAGGCGGAGCATTTATGGCAGTAGCAAAAAGAGAACTACATGATCTAAGGTTCGTAGTTTTATCGGCGTCACGCGTGTTCAGGCAAACATTAACATATCTCACTCAATGACCACGAAATTGCAGTCACAACGCGAGCGAATGCTTCGCACCGTGGCTCGGAAACGAGATTAAGCGACCGCCAACGCGAGACGCGCGGCACACCAATGTGCATCAAGGCACCAATCGTCTCATTCTACCTTTGCACTTGGCGCGGTGATAATCCGCGTGGCCCGCGCATGTACGCGCGCGCTAGGTGGAAAGGGCGGATAGGCGCGCGTTAAATCGAAACCGTGTCCCGAAATTACTTCGTTAAATCGCGAAGGAAATGCACTGTTTTCAATGGAACACAGACAGGGAAATGAAAATGAGTTCGTGACATTGCAAGTTTCGTTAAATCGAGGTTCAGTATATCGAGGTTTTGTCTCCGGTAGAAAGCTGGGCTAGTTGGAATGGACGAATACTTGAAATCAGCCCAAAAACAACGGCAACGACGGCGCCAGAGAGGCATATTAAAGAGCTAAACCTCCTTCCAGTGAAACTGATGAACTTAACACGGAGGAAGAACCCAATAAAGTGGCGATCGTACGTCCGCGGTATTTCTCATTGTTTAGAAAGTTGGTAACATTTTATTGTGAAGGCTTATTTTCTGCTTCTAAAAAGTTGGACAGGCTTGTGCTGCGATTCTTAGGAAGGCAGATGGGAAGACTGGCTAGTGGCTCTGCAGAACATCGAAACTTTTTTTTGTTTCTTGTGTCGCTGGCAAATTTCAACACGTACGGTGGAACCGTATACAGGGTGTTTCAGCGAACACTTTCAAAAATTCTTAAAGGTTGCCTGTGGCAGAAATCACAATTCTAGTTCATGAGCTGATTTACTCGTAGAGGCGGACATTACTTGCAGAAAAAAATTGAAATGCATAATCCACTAATAATAAAAACTCAATCATTCAGTTTTTAACTAATACCTTATGGCCCATATTGCAATCTACAAATTCTAGCCGTGGAGTTCGCAAGGCGGATCCACTTGGAACGAATTGTCAGGATGGCACCAGTTTCGAGATATTAATTCCCGAACTTTGCGGAAAAATGCATTGGCGTTATAGTTACATACCAAAACGTTGTTTCGTGCATCGAAGCACAAAAGCAACTCGAACGCCAGTACATTTGCCCGCAAAGTAGAGGCTCGGTGCTGGCGGTGCCTACCAACTTGAGCCACCGCTCGGTACTCGTGTTCTCAATGCTGTCGTGGTCGCGGCATCGTCGTCATTCGAGCTTCGTCATCCGACTCTCGCCTCTGATTGTCGCGTAATACATGCGCTAGAGCCAGGTGTCGCGCGTAAGAAGATCCGGGCATCTCGTCTGCGGAACACCAGGTGGTGAATGCATACCTACGAACAGCGATTCAAAAGCAAGTTTTGCACAAACGTTGATTTTTGTTCGCCGGAGAGCAACGCGGCTGCCTGTTCATTCCTCCCCACGCTCGCACCGGACCTTCACGGCCCTTCTCGTATTTTATTACCAAGTCGTTTAATCGAGCACCGAGGGTTGCTCTTTCGAGCTGCACCTGGAGTCTGAGTACGACAACGCTGCGAAAACACTGCGCCGATCTCCAACATGGCGGCGTCATTACAGCGACTCGGACCGACAACAAGGGTTTTTGACCCTAACAAGGAAGCTCTTAGAGGGGCTCAGCTTTGTCGAAAAGTGCGTCAAATCATGCTTTCAGTTCCTCAGGGGTTTGCTTGAGCAGCTCGAGAATGGCGTACTATTGGGGAACTAGTGGGCGCACAGGAAGAGGAACGTGTTCGCAATCATCGAGCAGCTTGGCAAGCCCACGCCCTTTATGACCCTGAGCATGCATGTCTGAGCTCCACAAGGAGCGCTTTCACAAGCTCATCGAGAGAGTCAAATAAATGGTCGAGGCTCGCAGCCGTAGGGCTGACGCCCATAGCTTGCAAAATGCTTCCCATAACTTCGATTCCCAAAGAACGTGGGATCTGCACCATTTTAAACATTGAAAACGTTGACAACTTCCATAAAGCATCGGCTTTTGAGGCAATGAGCCACAATAATAACCAGTAATTTTACGTTTTTTTCATTCGGGGACTTCCCACAAGGCATATTACCAGAAATTATCATGCTAAACGTGAGGACAGCTGCAGAACAAGCGTTGTTACTAAATGTCGCAGTTTCGCCCGATAGGCAAACCATTGATTTGCGATAGCAAATTAGTAGACAGCTATACGAAGCAAGGATAGTAGTTTTATCGGCCGTACAAACTTGTAAACATAGGCTGACTAACTAAATTACCAAGCAGGCTGTTACGCGCGCACAAGCAAACATGGCCACATCTCACTCGATGACCGCGGAAACTCGCTGCCAAAACGCTGGAGTGAGGAAGCGCGGCCGCAGCAGCGAGCGAATTGACCTTCGTGCTGCTTCCCGCCTCAACGCGAACTAAACCGCGAAAGCACACCGAACGGAGGACTCTGTCCCCGTTGCAGATGGCTTTCGAGAGAGGGCGGCCCGCGCGACTATGCGCGGCGGCGCCTTACGCAGCAGCCGCCCGAGTATAACGCGCCCCCTCCCTTCCCTCTACGCGTAGCCTCTATGCCTTCCCTCTACGCGTAGCCTCTACGCGTAGCGTCTACGCGCCATCTCCCGCCTACGCGGGAGATGGCGCGCTTGCTCCACGCTTTCCTCCCTTGCGCGCGCGAAATTGAGCCGCCATCGTATGCTCACAATCGCAAGCTTTCACTCGCACATGCAGCTTACGGGGCACGGCGACGATGTTATCGCCCTTGGGATTTATACGGAACCTCTGGGCGACGGCCGGGGACGCCGACAGCAGAAATTCGCCTGGAGTGTCCATATAATTGATATCGCAATAAATGTCGGATATAAAGAAACAGCACAATCAATTCGCGCCATGGACAGCAGCAGCTACGAAACTATAGCGAACATCACAGAATAAAATAAAGATCTAACGAAAAAAGTGTTACGATAAATCAGTGTGTTGAGAGCTACTGCCCAAAGCCAGATCAGGTTGACGCTGAGAACGTGGTGTTGTGAAGGAGAAAAATATTGCGTTGACGACTCTCCTTCTCTAGGGTATGAAAAAGAGCCAAGAAATTATTAAGAACACTTTATTAGCATATCAAAGTACCCATACAGATGTAAATAAGGACATGGTTGCCTTGTCCATGCGCCTTGAGCTTTAAAGATGGTAGGAGAAACGTGAATGAAACTGGGTATGGGGGTGGTAGGCAGTGGATAATACTAAAAGGCAGCTGTAGTAGTATACACACAACCTACGGCGAAATGAGGGTACCCTTTCCTTGTACAGCCCCAACGTTGCTGGCTAAGCGTGACCGCATCCATGTTGTTCTGACTAATGTTATCCATGTCGTTAGAGATGCTGAAGTGGTGACAAAATTGTATGCATCTACGACGGAATAACCTGGCAACAAGTGTCTTTAGATTAAGCGACTTCAAACAGCATGGTGGTGGGCGACAGTTTGATCGGGTGACTACGGAGAGGATAATAAAGCGCCATAAAACATTATTGTCTGGTTTGGCGCGTGTTCTTTTTTTGCTCTGAATTTAATTACAAAGAATCTGAGTTCGTATGATCTGAGCATTGATTTTGCAACCGGAAGTAAAGTGACACAGTCTGGCTCCAACTACCGATAAAGTGATGGGCTGGTTCTCCGTGCTACAACCGCGTCTTTCTCGGAGGCGCGAATAATACTAACGGTGGTTGCACCTGCACTTTGTTTTCAGCACCACAACAGTTTTGAAACCATCAAGTTTAATGCGTAAATTACCGGAAACATTTTTCATTAAGAAATACCACGGGGCATGTGCGATCAAGCCTTCCTTTGTTTCGCGTGAAAAAAAAATTATAACATTGTAGACAGTCGAGTGCAGACTGATTCTGCATGGTAACATTGCTCCTTTCACATGTGTGGGTATGGCCTTGGCGGCTTTATTTATGTCTGCTCTTTATTTCTTTTTTAACAAAGCGTACTACACAGAGAATGTCTACACATATGCCACAATGCCTCAATCCTTAATAAACCTTCAATTGCAAGTAAGAATTTGCGTATTTCTGCACGTTTTTATTCCCGTGTTTCCTGTGCAGTTACCGTATTTAAGAAGGAATAGCAACCAACTAAGCCAGTTTGGCGCCGCGTTACAATACCTTCATGTCGTTGCGAGGATCATGGCTGCTGCATGAAATTGTTGATGCGGCAGCTGTGGCACTGAGTTTACATCTTCTGCAGAGTACTTCGTTCGCTGAGCCACGAGTTAACATTGTTAAACTGAAGTGCCTGAACTCCATGCAAAAATGCACTTAAGTGCCATGCTTCATGCAAAAAATCAAGGGTCTCCACATTGCTGAAGCCAATGGCCGATTCGCCTGTCGTCAGCCTTACACCTTTCATACTACAGTATTATTAAGTCTGATCTGAAGAATCTGAGGGCTGCAGAATACGCCCGCATCATAATACCCTCCGATAAGCGCTGTGTCCCTAGTCACGAGGTCGTGGCATAACCGAGGATAACGTACTTACATAGTGCTACATTGCCCATGTTTAAGGGTTTTAAGAAGTGTAGTTTTTAAAGATCCGACATATTTTTATTTAGGAGTGACGATGTAGCAACATTCAACTACCCCTTCGGAGGTAACCCTTTGATCACTGCTGCTCAAGATTGACGGACGCGACAACTGACTAACTGACGCAAAAAAAAGTCTACCAGCATGATGGTGAGCTGCTGAGTACGCGTGTTACCTCTGACTTCGTGTTGACCTTGATTTTAGTTTCTTCACCCATTGCTTGCCCATGGTAATCTACGTCACTGCCTGCGTCATCGTAGTAATTTCAGATAATGAAGATCACAGTGATCAACGTTAGGATGAAGCGGGCCAACTCACAACTAATCCCCCTTATTCTTGTGCATATCATTGTGCTGAACTTTAAATGATTTTTTTTCTGATTATCTTACGAAGCGTGAGACTCGCGGAGTAGCGGACGTGACAATGCGACCCAACTTGATGAAATTTTTTATGATAGGGAATAGTGGGCTTCAGCCCACACCGGAGCTGGTCCTGTTCATTTGCATTTATAGACTGGTCAAAGTGAGTTTTCAACCATTTGACAATATTAATGCTATTACATTTCTTGGAAACTTGTTTGGCTTGCGTGTGTCGCCAAACTCAAAGTGGTGGGCTGGAAACCACCTCAAAAAGTGGTTTTATTCTAGACGTGAGTACTATGCAATTAAGCGTGACAAGTAAGGGGGGTGTTCTAATTTTTTCCGGAGATAGAAAATTAGAAGGATTAGTTACGCAAAACGACAATTCGCGGGGAGCTACTCTTGATAACAAGCTATAACG
This sequence comes from Dermacentor silvarum, assembly GCF_013339745.2. NCBI lineage: Eukaryota > Metazoa > Arthropoda > Arachnida > Ixodida > Ixodidae > Dermacentor > Dermacentor silvarum. The sequence goes on from NC_051155.1 coordinate 56,788,995, forward strand.
TTCCTTGCCTAGGCCACCTGGTTTTGAATCATCCGCCTGTTTCGGCCTCGGAGCGCCATTTCGCGCAAAGCCCGGCAAGTGGCGCTAAACGTCCGTGCGAAGCGTGATTTTGCTTGTCGGCAGACGTGACGAGTCGCGATCACCTAGGTCACGAATGGCCTAATAAAAGCAGCTGGAGAGGCACCTCGGTCGTTTGTTCGGTACGTCAGCCGTAGCAAGACCAGGGCTGCATATATAAATTGGCCGCGTCTGCTGCGACCAGGTCTACGCTAACAAAAGGGGCTAAAAACGTCTACGTTCGCCCATGACGGAATGTCCGCTATGACCCATGATATCACATCCGTCCATTTCCAAGGCGTCTATTTTTCGGCACCGGTCCCGGGACCGTATTCCCCCCCTTTCTTTCGGTCTGATTCAGATGAGCAATGAGTTTTCGGTGCTTTTTAACAAATAATTTATATCAAGCACCTTGTGGTTTGCCGGATGTTAGGATTCGAAGTGAAGGTAGCGGCGCGTGTGGTTCGAATGCCACCTGTTCGTGTAATTTGTACATCTAGGAATGGCAGCGATACGTTTTGTTCACGTTCAGCCGCGAAATGCAAATCAGCGTCTATGGAATTTAAATGGTCCAGCGGGTCTTCTACTCGGGCCGTCTTCAAAACGCAGAAGCAATCATCCATGTACCTGAGGAAAACTTTTGGTTTTGGTGCGCAGAGCCCTCTTCTCGATATTCTCCATATTTAGTTGGCCATGGTAAAGGAAATGGGGGCCCCCATGGGAGGTCATTACGCCTGCCTGTAGTATCTGCCTTGGAAGGTGAAGAAAAATTGGAGGACTCTTACGCTTCGCCGTTCAGAGTAGAACGCGATAGCGTTACCTGGCCAAATTCGCATCGCATTTTTTTTATGAGTAGGCTTCACTACAACACAGAATGGGGGAAAGCCAGCTTACAAAGAACAAGCTTACACCAATCCCTTTAAAGTCGGCTTCCCTCTTGAACACAAATTTATTGCTGGGAAGAAATCTTTCCAGGGACAACATAAGCCGTCTTATATCAAAATGTCAAGGTCGTACGACTTTTCTTTATTACTTTAATAATTGTTTGCTGTTGCCCCGGAGCGCGCGTGTCCAAAACGCATTAGGCAAGCTAAGTCCCAGTTTGACCTGCCGAGGACGTGAGCGCCATCTGGATGGTGTTTTAGCAAGTAACCTACCCAGGCGCGCCGCTGTTGTATGGTAGAAATGCTGGAAAAGGGGTTCGTGTTTGAGTTTCCTCATAACAGAATTATGCTTGCTCGTACTTTCAAATTACAATCCGACGCTATCATGTCTGCTGGTTGTGGGTAAGTCGTACTTTACGATTTTCTGACGAATATTACTTTGGGAAATTCCATATTTGTTCACTAACGCCTTGCGTCGCACGGAAGGACTGCGCGGTCAGGATGGTTCAGCACGCAGCGAAAGCTGCGTGCTGAAGTAGTCGAATAGCTTAGTCGTACGTGAATATTTATCCCACGCGTGCGTAGTTTTCGCCAACTTAGCTTGCCTGAACTGGCGCTTTACGTTTGTTCCTGAACAACCTAGAATTTGAATTAAACCAAGTCGACACTAGCTTACACTAGAATTACTTTATATGCTCTCCACTGGAGCAGAGTTGCGTTCAGGTCCGGCTTATTGTGCTCTGCAGATGCCAAGTTCATCCGGTGATGAGTAATCATGGTCGATCTGCGCTACCCCCGTGCTCAATTGAGCTTCACATTTGTGGACCACTTTATTACAAGGTTAACAGATATTTAACACATGTGAGCACAGCAAACACACGTTGTTCGATTTTTCTCAGTGAATAGAAGTATTCTGTTGCATGTGTTGAGACGTCGCTTACCACTGGGTTCTTCGTGGTGCATGGCGCTGGAGCGCCGCCTGCCGTGTGGAAGTAATATCTACTTTGATGTTGTTTCAACGTAACTTCAACTCACTCCACCTGGAGGGATGACAATGTATTGCGCAGTATACTTATGTAAGTTCACTTGAGCTGACTGGCAAACTTTTGACGTTGTCACTACTTTTGGGGCCATTCGCTCCGACCTTTTTTTTAAGATTTGGTAAAATGTAGGTACTGCTTCGTTACTACGAGCGTTGTTTTACGCAAGTGTATATACTTTGTGTGAATCGAGAAATGTCCGTATAACACTATCTTTCCTCCTAACGTTTTTCTTATAAATAGCAACAAGATAAGATAAAGACATCTTGTCCTCAGCGTATTAGCGTTGCAGTATTTACTTTGCCGAACCTCAAAAAAATAATTCAGCTTTTAGCAAGAATATTTTTTGCGACTACTGATCCTAGAATTGCAGCGACCATCTGTGATTTCCGGATACAATCCCAATACGGCGGAAACGTAATACGGCAAGGTTCGCAAATGAAATTTTCATCATTATATTATTACTTCTGTCATGTCTTATAGCTGACCCAATGCTATGAAATAATGGATGTGTGTTAAACAGAAAATTGACCACAGCGAACGCCAGGTGACAGTGGACACCACCGTCACAGCGACAATTTTATTTCAAGATGACATTTCATTTGACTCCGCAGGACCATCACGTGCGGCTCCGGGAATGCATTCGGAACACGCACTGCCTTAATTGTACGTCGCGTCACGGTATGAGTTTAACATGAGTTTATCAGTGCCTATGACGATCAGGCAGGATCAAGCATGTCTTGACCCCATCAACTGAAAGTTGCTTATACTAACTACCTTATGTTTAAGGTCAAAACGATAGACCCACAGACGTGTTCGGCAGGCAGCTATAATGATGACTTACAATGTGGTATATGTGATTACAGTTGTCTCAGAATCTCCAATCTGGCCTGCATTCGTGATGAGACTCGAGCTTGAAGTTTGAAGACGATCTCGGCACTTGATGAAGGACCACATCCGCGCTCTGCGCGCAGCGAAAGCGCTCCTCATATTTTTCGAAACCCTTGGAACTGGCGAATCTTTCTCCTAAACCTAAGTGTGTATGCGTGCCTATGCGTGTCGTCTGTGTGCATATTCTATCTTTCATCCAACACACGTGTGGCTTTCCTATCTTTCATCTAACACAAGGAATAGCGTGCGAGGCTGCCATCGACTTAACTAGTACATGTACCTTTCTATAATGAAGGGAGCAGGATAGGGCAAATATATCCTTACGCGACCAATTTTACTTTATTTTACTTTATTTTTAATTTATTTTAATTTCATGAAATTTCACGACATAATTTCATGATTCCGCAATTATAACTTCACGTGAAGCACACACAAGTAAATATATTGCCTGAAATTGTGTTTTAGCGAATGCATAACAACAACAGTAATGATTAGTGTGGAAAACCGCACTATGGTACCGAAAATGTGGAGAAAGGACTGGTAGCCTGTCAAAACATCCCTTCAGAAGCAAATGAGTGCGCAGTTGCCGTGTTCAAGAACTTGGTTTGATGAAAGCCAGAACCTACACTCAACACACAGACCCTATACAGAAAGCAGGCTCCGTGTTCCCTCGACACTAGGGTGCGTACTTACACTCAATTTGTGACTCTGGCAGGCTGCTGACTCATCGCGACGGCAGTGACGTTGTTCTTAATTAGTGTATCTAATCATTCGAGGTAGCGAATCACTGACTAAATTCTATGCAAGTATTGTGCCATAATTAGGTAACAAATGTCTATTTACCTTACGTGACTTAAAACAACATTGCGGCGTGTTGCGGAGGTGTACGACAGCGGCGTCGGTGTGAAGGCGACGAGAGAACTCAGTGAAAGAAAATATAGTTATCTCGTTTAGCGCTTCAATTCGTGGCATCGAATTCCATTACATAGGGTCTGTGAAGGTAATCAGCAATGATTAGATATGCGCTCGGTAAGTGCACTTAAAGTACTTAAAAAAAGTTTCGCTCTTCAAGACAACACGTTTCCACGTAGTGGGAAATGAAGTATCCAGAGCTGTTATTGTGCAAGTGTGAACACATTTTCCATCCGTATTTTTTTGTAACTAGTTCCACGCACACAGTTTCTAGCAAAAGGGTACATTTCGAGTACTGGCTGACTTAAGTTCTGCTGTTAGAACATGTTCCCTAAAGCAATATCAGGTTCGTGAAACTTTTCACTTATTGTTTATAACGGTTTTACGTTGTCCTCGACCTGAATATTACTGATGATATACTTCCATGGAGATCGCTTTTAGTTCTTGGTCAAGCTACTTCAAGTTTGTGATATGCTCGCGCCACAGAGCACTTACTTTATATATATATATATATATATATATATATATATAAAGTATATATATATATCGGGCCCCTCGGTTCCCTTTCTTCTCGTTCATTACATAACGAGGGCTCGAATCCAGCAACATTGATGCCTTCAAGTAGCATATGTGGGTTTATTGACCAGTTGCCATCACCCAAAAAAGATCACGTGCTCGTGACGCCTGTGGCAGAAAGGATGTTCCACATCCGCCCCAAGGTTTGTGAGTGGTGGCGCTGGCTAATACTCCCAGGGTTCGTTCCAGTTGTAAAAGATAAATACCCCAGAAAGTGTATGGGAAAACGGTTCCGTGGTAGCTCAATGGTGAGAGCATCGCACGCGTAATGCGAAGACGTGGGTTCGTTCCCCACCTGCGGACAATTGTTTTTTCATCCATTTTCATTTTCCATTAATTTATGATTTCTTTAATTCAATTATTAAGTAGAAGTAATTTCCCCTATGTTGTCCTTGGTGTCAATGTTTGTTGGCTTCTTATGATGTGATTAATATATATATATATATATATATATATATATATATATATATATATACAAGAAAATCGAAGCGTGCTTGCGCTCGCTACTCGTCATTGTTTAAAAGTTCGTAGTGGTCTCTAGCTGGCAGTGTGTTCATTAGTTATGTTTCAAATGGCGTTGTGTTATTAGAAGTACGTGCTAAAATAAAATAGTTGCGTCTTAGAATAAGCTTCAATAGCCGTCATTTACTACCCTTCAGTGACTCTGGGCATCGTACTGGGTGGTGCGATAGGCGTATCTTGTTTCTTAATATACACGATATTTCAACTGATTTTTCGAAAATACAGATACTGTTACACGTTTTGGAATATATATCATGACACAGATACAATATACCCAAACATTATCTTAAGATATTAGCTAAGATAAACCTATATTCGATGCTACCAAGCCCTTGACGACAACACATTCAAACTGCCGATTTTTTAATTTCATCACGCCAATGAACTCTCAGCTGTCTGGCTGCAGTTTCTACCTCGTGGTACCATTTTTGTTGATCTAGTAAAGGACCTGTTAGAAGATCATTGTTTTTCATGACCTGGGCCACTCAACGTCTTCCTGTTAATCTCATGTAGAATATAATTGACACCAGCTTGAACTTTAATACCTAAGGCTATCTTCTTCTACTTTAGTATTACGCCTTTAGTATTTGATTGCATCGCTACATGCGCGGTCAAAGTTGAATATCCGAAAATTATTTGTTCGTCTACAATTTTCTCTCCTAAAGTTACTACTGGTAGTCCGCTAAGACTCAACTTTCTTCAAGCATAACGTAAAGGTGCTGCTCCACATAACTTAGGAGGGCCTGCCATATGTGCCCCAACCTGTTTTATTGATGTGGAAGTCAGTTAGCCATGACAGTGCTCTGTATACATTATGTTGCCCGCCAGGCCAAGTTTACTTTTAATGCGAACGATATTCTTCGAATACTTCACGGACTTTCCAGTGCCTCTACCTACCTATCGGTGTCTCTAGGCGGTTTCACGCAAATTTGGGCCACTTGGTAGTCCATGACGTAATGACAAGGACATGAGGATGCTGGCCTGAAGGATCCCGGTTGAAAAGAAACCATCGGCCTAAATTTGTTCATTGGCTATGTGCCACTTGGAAAGTGCCGCTCATCGATGAGCCTTTTTCACGTGAACTTTTTTTTTGTGGGTATGGGCCATCAGGCATGTGCCAATCATCAATGAACTTCTTTGATGACTGCTAGGGTCTCTGGGTATGCGCCAAACTGTATGTGCTGCTATTCAATGCGCATCTTTCACGGCAACTTGGATCACTGGGTGTATGCCACTAGGAATGAGAGCCTCATCAAAAATTCAGAGCCCTTCCACTCTGTGAAGATGGAAGACCAGAGAAGCTCTTGGTTTTGTTTAGTTATATTTTAATATTTTAATTTGGTGGTTATGTTAAGTGGTTGAAGAGACACAACACAAATGTATGAGCCTCAAGTGATTTGTTTCTTTCATTCATTCCTTCTTTCTTTCTTGCCCCTTGCTCATACCTGCATATCCGATGCTCGTATGCGCCGCACGTGATCTTATTAAGGCGAAAGCCTCGTATGTCTCATCGTGCAGCCGACCTTCAACGTCCTTGTGCGAAAACCGTGTCGTCGAAGCGAAATCGTACACCGTACACTTACTACTTACTTCACTATTCAGTTACTACGCCGACCCGACATCGTGTCTTACCTATATGCATGCAAAGGCTCAAGCAAGAATTCTGATAGTGTGCAGGTCACCATCGTCATCGTTTTCTATGAGTAAGCGAGCAACGCTCGCACAACAATTCTGATGGTGCGCGGGTCAAACAAGCAAGCAAGCAAGCAAGCAAGCAAGCAAGCAAGCAAGCAAGCAAGCAAGCAAGCAAGCAGCATTTTTACGATCCCGATGTTTAAAAACGCCGCCATGCCGACGTTTTCATACGACGCCACAAAGTGGCGCGACGCGTCTCAAATTGTTGATCTACTTTCGGTTGTTGCCGGACGCGATCTCCTGGAACCTAGCCTATAACAGCTTCGCAGTAACAAGCCTCATTGATGCGAACTTTGTTTAGTGGGAATGTGCCACAGGAAATATTAAGGCGAAAGCATTATATGTCTCATCGTTCTGTCGACCTTCAACGTCCTTGAGGGAAAGCCATGTTATTTAATCGAAATGGAACACGATGACGACTCGGTATAGTAAGTGAATTACTAGACCGAGTCGTCATCGTGTCTTACCAATATGCAAATGCTCCCGAAAGAATTTTGATGGTATGCGGGTCACCGTCGTCATCGTGTTAAGATATAGTTAATTCAGGCACTGGAATCCACGACTTTCGGTAGGAGTTGAAACCTCGAGATTCTGTGGGAGTCGAACTGACCATCTTTGGTGTTAAGGCGAATTTAATTAAAGGCACAGTTAATTATATACATGTAATTATACCACCCGAACCCATGAGCTTTGGTGGGAGTCGAACCCACGACCTTAGCTGGTTATTAGGGCGAGGTTAATTAAGACACCGTTAATTAAGGTAGCGTCAATTAAGCCACTCGAACGCGCGACCTTAGGTCGAAAAAAACGACAAATCAGAAGTAACAAAGCATTCGAACGAGAACATCAAGTAATTTAACGAATATGTCTTGAGTGCGCAGGCTTTCGTGTTCACCTTCTTTGGCGTATGCAAAAGTGACTGTCAGTTTTTGCTGCTGTTTATTGGGAAAATGAATCCTTTATCACCTCTGTGCTGTTGGTTGGAATCAAACCTGCGTGAAATATATTCAGCGAATCTTGCCTGAACATAGTATACTCACAGACGCGTACGCATGGACTTCGCGGCAGGGCCGCTAGATGACGTAGCGTGTACAGAGCGAAGAGCGAGAGAGAGAGAGAGAGAGAGAGAGAGAGATAGTAAACTTTATTGAAGGTCCTTGCTGGGCTCAAGGGAAGTAGAAGCCAGGATGCGTACACGAATCATATATGACTCGTTTCTGCGATGGCAACGCGGTATGCTGCTACATTGCTTCAATGCTAATCGCATTGACGTCGTCATTCATCGTAAAATGGGTTCTGCCTGAATGTTCGCGTAATGTCATGCTTGCCACATTGTTTCCTCTTTTCTGGATATTTTCATTGTCGCAGTGTTCAAAGTCAGTTATTTTTCTTTTGTGAACTACATTTTGTTACATCAGCCATGTATACATGATGTCATTGTCTGTCTTAGTCGAGGCCTCTAGAATGAATGGGAGAGGTCTACGTGATGTAGAGTAAATTAATTAATGTGATATTAACAAAATTACTATCGCGAGCCTCTTCATACACTGCGGCTGTCGTAATTAGGTTTTCTAGGGAAATGACGAGCGTGCATGGCCTTCCAGGTTCATCAGTCACAAAAATAAAAGGAAAGAAAATGTTTGGCCAAGAAATCAAACTTTGGAACGCAATTGCTGCGAAGCAATAAATTTGCACTTTTTGCCTGCGTTTTCCGTAACCAAAACTTCAGAAGCGAATTTACAGCCTTTTGCGCACATTGCTCGGTTCCGGCCAAAAATTTACTTCCGCCAAATATATACATTTCCAGGATTAGAAGGAAATGCTATGTTTCACGAAATCTTGAAAAACAACAAAGAAAGCGTATGGTCCGATGAAATGGCGACTGCGTCAAGGCGTTTCTAGGCAGCACAAGAGAACTAGTATTATCGTACTAGGTAATCCATTGTCAACCCCACAGCCGCAGTGTGCTACGATTATGTTGAAGTAAAATAAAGTAAATCGTTGGGCTTTGTGTTATCATTTAGAAATTTTCACTACCATTCTATTTATGTAACATCCATGAAGCTTAATTATTTTCTTCAGCTTCATTAACTGATAATTACAACCATACATATCCCGCTTTTCAATATAAAATACTAATTATCTTTTGCGCTATCCGGCGTAATTACATAAAGAATTTAATGAAATTGTCGGTCGGTCTTTATAAACGCACGTGAGAAAAGTGTGTTAAAGAATGGAACTAGAAGCCATAGTCATGAGAATGTCTGAGCAAAAATGACAATGACTCAGCGAAAAAAGAGTAACACCCAAAACTACTGAAATGGGTTCTGACGTGGTTACTAAGTGAAGAAAACACTAAAACATGGTGGTAGAAGCCATAGTCAAGACCATGACTACGAAAAAATGACAATGACTCAGCGAAAAAAGGTTAACACTCAAAAACCAATGGAATGGGTTTGGATGTGGTACTAAGTCAAAGAAAAGGCTACAGAGTGATGGTTGAAGTCATAGTCATGAGCATGACTAAGGATTTTGCCTTAAGGTCTGTTAGACGTAGCTAAAGGGACTCCTAAGGACTCATGATATGATTGTCATGACATGCGTGTGATGTAGGTCATGAAAAAGGCCCCTACGTCTTGGTGCTCTCATGGTCGTTTCGTTAACTTGGTAGGCCCCCCGCACTATGCTTCGCATAACATCGATTCGCACAGGGCGTGGGGTCTGCGGCTTTTTCATGCTTGAAAAGACATTTCTGAACGAACATTGTGAACTCGGGCTGGATTTTGTGGCAACGCCCATGTGCCTGGAGTCACATAACGCAAGGAGCCCCATCCAAGCACAAAGTTTGAAGGGCTTTTTGATAGCGAGCGGGTGCGTCGCGGCATCTCGCAGGGCCGCGATATCTACGGAGCGCATAGATTTCAATTCCGGAACTTTATGGGTGTAAAGTACTCATACTCTGACGCGAAAGGTGCGCTGATACTTCCAAAGGCGTGCTTTAGATTTTAAATTCTGGAACCGTATGGATTTGATGTTGTTATATACTTGGGCCAAAATGCGCGCACTGGGGCCCTCGTGTTCCAGCCGTTCCAGAAATGGTAGCACGCGCTCACAATATTCCACACACGAAAATACTAAGTACCACCGTCAATGTCAGCTGGCAGCTGACAATTTTCTCCAAACATTTTCAGGAAGTGCGCCCAATGTGTTCGATCAGCTGAATCAGTGCAGGCAAAGTATAATAAGAGAAAACAGAAGAAAGTTAGCGGCGTATTATTGAGACAGTTCTTTCTTGCGGGCGACAAGGTCTGGCTCTCCGTGGCCATAGGGACAGTGGTCCTATGAATTTATGCAAAGCCCCCGCTGAAAATACTGGTATTTTCAGAGCGCTTCTTCGCATGCGAACTGATTGTGGAGACGCATATCTGAAGAACCATTTGGAAAGTTGCCTCAGTAAGGCCTCGTATTTAAGCATAGATGTAAAAAACCAAATTATAGAAATTTGCGGTGCAATTATCAAAGAAAGCCTTGATGCAAAAGTAAACAGTGCAGGCTGCTTCTACATACTTGCTAACGGAACAACGTATATTGCTGGAATCGAACAGCTTACTGCTTGTCCAAGGTACCTAGAAAAAGGATGCCAATGACATCGAAGAAATGTTTTTAGGTTTTATCACCGGAATAGATGCTCTCTCTCATTGCGACTGCAGGTTCTGTGTATATGTGTACAAATTGCTGAAGATTCTATTTGTCCTTCCAGTAACCACTGCCAGCGCAGAGAGAATATTTTTTAACAAGAGTTTACTAAAAAACAACTTGGTGCTCTACAATGTCTAAGGAATGCATGGTTAGGCTGGCGCTTCTATACGCCCACAGAGACGTCGGCATTAACGTGTCCGAAGTCATTTACCGCTTCGCTAAACATCCCCGCCGAGTGAAGTTTGTCCTTCAGATAGCGAAGCGGCAAAAATTAATGCAAGTAAAAGCTCTGTTCCTTCAGGTCCATAAATTCGTAATTATGAAAACGTATGACTGTTCATTAACATTTAAAGCCGCAGAAATTTTAGCCGTTTACTGTAACAGGTAGCATCATGATAAAAATTATCATGCGAATACGAAAATTAAGAGTACATCAATAACTGATTTTAACCGACCTTGCTCATTGAGAGCCCGGCCCACGCAGCGCTTCAAAACAAACACACTCTGATATTGGGTAGTTCAACTTGCCGCATCATCTGGGGCTTTCGTTTGTCGTTTTCTTTCTTTTTACTTTTTTATTGAAACGAAGCAATACCCTTCTTAATTTTGGGTGCAGAATAATTGTTGCCGCTGTGCAGGAAGTTAAAATACACATTTTAGTACTGATTTCTGAATCTTCTTCTATTATTCTACCCATATAGAGCAGGATGGCCCAAGTGCCTATCACGATTTCTGCGATCATAGTTTTGTTCTAGCCTGAATCATCTGTCGTCCTTTGTGTAAAGTATATTATCTGTGACTGCGCAACATGCTTATTTGTCTTGTTTGACGCATTATATACAGTGGTCTTTGCTTAGATACGTAGATTTATTGGAGACTTATACGTACATTTAAATATCTTGTTGCGAGATTTTGTGTATACAAGCAGTGAACTTTGTTTCCAGCGACACTTTTTTTTGCCCTATATCTAGTTGTATCTTCGTATTTGTATATTCCATTCTATCTTCGCGTCTCTAATGTATATTTTGCAGACCTCCTGCTTTTTATATGTACTTCGTGTTGCGACTATAATTTCGGGGCAATTACTCAAATTACACGACCGGTAACAGTTGCTGCTGCGCAATCCATTGCATTGAAGCACAGCATCACTGAGGTTTTTCCCTCGCCCGTTGCATATGTACAAAAATGTAAACAAGGTTCTCGGTTGACATAGATTAATCAAAATATTTTCCTCAACTTGTTAATTAATGGCCTTTACGTTTTTCATATCAGCTGCATGCACTGCTTTGCTGGTTTCGAACTGATGTATGTCTACATTTCGCGTGATATTTTCTTACTAAATAGACATATGAAAACGCGGAAGCATTGATATCAGTTATTGCTGCCGCAATTTTTGCGACATGGGAATATATTCTTTTCTGAAAAAAATACATTTTTAATTGTCCTGACCGTGCACAGCGTTGAATACTTCGTTTGCAGCATCTATTATACAATAGCATTGTCAATGGCAATGCTGTTATTATGCATATATTGGATCCTTCGACAAATTACGTGAGGAGGCTGCGCTAGAGTGTGGTGATCGGTGATAACCGTGAAAGGCCGTCCATAAAGGTAGGGGCAAAATTTACTCACTGCCCAAACGAGGGCAAGGCATTCACATTCGGTGATCGAGTAATTGCGTTCGGCTTGTGACAGAACACGGCTAGCGTACGCAATGACACGGTCGCAACCGTGCTGTCGTTGTGCAAAAAAAGCGCCGACACCGTGGCCGCTGGCGTCGGTGCGAACTCCGTTGGAACGGACACGTCAAAGTGGCCGAGAATCGGTGGCGACGTGAATTGCGTCGTGAGCTCAGCGAATGCACTAGTTTGTTTGAGACCCGAGACAAAGGGTGTGTCTTAAGAAGTTCCGTTAGAGGGCGTGCGATTTCAGGAAAATTTCGCACGAATCTGCGAAAGTAGGAGCAGAGGCCTACGAATCTTCGAACGTCATTTGCGCAGGTCGGCACAGGAAAATACTTGACTGCGCGAACTTTCTCCGGATCGGGACGAACACCGGAAGAGTCGACGAGGTGTCCGAGCACAGTAGGTTGCCGGCGGCCGAAGTGGCATTTCGTCGAACTGAGCTCAAGTCTCGCCCTGCAGAACATTGAAAGAACTATCGAGAGACGCTCTAAGTGTGTGTCAAAAGTCGGCGAAACGACAATAACATCATCGAGGTAGCACAAGCATATTAACCACTTTAAGCCGTGAAGGAGGGCGTCCATCATTCGTTCGAACGTAGCGGGAGCATTGCATAGCCCGAATGGCATCACCTTAAACTGATAGAGCCCATCAGGTGTAATAAACGCCGTCTTTTCACGTGTGATCCATCACGTCTTTTCACGACACGATCCATGTTGTCAACTGATATCTGCCAATACCCGGAACGAAGGACCATCGAAGAAAAACGAGTACGACAAGAGATACCCATGGGCTCGAAGAAGGTTCGATAATATTACGGGCAAGCATTTTGTGAACTTCCTTCTGTATAACTTGGCGCTCAGCGGGGGAGACACGATAGGGACGTCGGTGTATGGGTTTGGCATCGCCGTTGTTAATCCGATGGTTGACAACTGTTGTTTGACCCAGTGGTCGATCATTGAGATTTAAAATGTCCTGTTACTACATGAGCAGGCAACGAAGCACGTCCACGTGTTCGGCCGGGAGATCAGTGGCGATCATCTTCGTTATGGTATCGAGCATCGTGGGGTACGAATCAATAGCGCAGGAGGCGGTACAGGATCAGTTAAGACGGAAACATGATAGTCGCAAGCTGGAGCTAGAGTTGCAAGAGATACCCTGGGGTATTACTTGAGGGCATAGAGGGCATAGTCCAAAATTCACAATAGGGAAACATGCGACATTGACCTTCATACTGATGACCGAGTGCGGGAACATGATATTCTGCGAACAGAGGACGGTAGCGTTGGGCGATACGAATTATTCACCGCCGTCCACAGGGGGATCAGGAAGACGTCGATGTACGTCACGGCTAGATGTGGTAGGCGAATGTAATCGGTGGAGCACAGCCAACTCGGCGCAGGATCAGAAGGCTCAACGGCATGAGATAAGGCAAGCTAACAACACCGGCGGAGCAGTCAATAAGAGCCGAATATGCCGAGAGAAAATCAAGTCATGCGACGATTCCATGTGGGCACTGCAATGGGGCACTGCATGTGGGCAATGCACTGCATGTGGGCACTATATCTCAGCGACCTTCGGTTTGCAGATGACATTGTCCTATTCAGCAACAGTGGAGACGAATTGCAGGAAATGATTGAGGACCTTATTCGAGAAAGTGTAAGAATTGGGTTGAAGATGACTATGCAGAAGACAAAGATAATGTTCAATAGCCTGGCAAGGGAACAAGCATTCAGGATCACCGGTCACCCTCTAGAGTCTGTAAAAGAGTACATTTATCTAGGTCCATTACTCACAAGGGACCCTGATCATGAGAAAGAATTTCACAGAAGAATAAAGTTGGGTTGGAGTGCATACGACAGGCATTGCCAAATCCTGTCTGGGAGCTTACCACTGTCGTTGAAAACAAAAGTGTACAGTCATTGCATTCTACCGGTGCTAACATATGGGGCAGAAACTTGGAGGCTAACAAAGAAGCCCGAGAACAAGTTAAGGACCACACGAAGAGCAATGGAACAAAAAATCTTAGGACTAACGTTAAGGGACAGGAAGAGGAAGGTGTGGATCAGAGAACAAACGGGGATAGCCGATATTCTTGTTGACATTAAGTGGAAGAAATGGAGCTGGGCAGGCCATGGAATGCGTAAGATGGATAACCGATGGACCATTAGGGTTACAGAATGGATACCAAGAGAAGGGAAGCGCAGTCGAGGTCGGCAGAAAACCAGATGGGGTGATGAAGTTAGAAAATTTGCAGGCGAAAGTTGGAATACGCTAGCGCAAGACAGGGGTAATTGGAGATCGCAGGGAGAGGCCTTCGTGCTGCATTGGACATAAAATATAGGCTGATGATGATGATGATGTGGGCACTGATCCAAGATGTAAAAATAAACTGAAGTGTGTCGTCCGGCAACAGTTGACACGGGCATTACACAACCCAGAAACAGCCGGCGTCGCACCTTCGGCTACGCGGACTACAGCGACAGGAGTAGGGCTCAGAAATTTCTTCAGACGAGTACGGAGGTTTGAGATCATGACCGATATGTGGGCGCTGGTGTTAATGAGTGCGACGACAGGTGTACCGTCCGCACCTACGTTGATGAGGTTGTGATTTGCTGATAGAGTGAGCAGAGGAATTTCGGGTCGGGTCGTCGTGGCAGGCTGACCTCTCGGAGCTGCGCCCGTCAGTTTTCCGATGAGCTGCGAGAGTATGAGGGAGAAGGAGAGCGACGACGCAGTGGTGAGTGGGGCAGGTGTCGGGATGGCGATGGGGAGCGGTTGGATCATGCTGGCCATGAGGACGGAGCACTGTCTTCTTCATTGTGTACCGGCGCTCGGGAACTACCACCTGGACGGTGGATGTTTCGATAGCTCGGCCAAGGCTGCGAGTTCCAAGCACTACGACAATGGCAGAACATGTGTCCCACGCGTCCACAACAGAAGCAGATGGGCCTTTCATTGGAAGTGCGCCAGTCAGCGGAATTCTGATAACGGGGCGAATGTATCAGTTTCTGGATAGCTCAATCTTATTCTTTCTGGGGTTTTACGTGCCAAAACTAGTTCTGATTATGAGGAACGCCGTAGGGGAGGGCTCCGGATTTATTTTGACCACCTGGGGTTCTTTAACGTGCATGAGAAAGAAATGGATAGCTCAGGTGCTGCAGGTGGGCGATAGTCGGGTTCGTTGACTGGGCAAAGCGTCTGTAATCCTGCGTTTGTGAGTTTTTGACATACAACGGTCTGGATAAGGGAAGTGGTTGCATGGGACTCGTCGGAGGTACGTGCCTGAAGGGGAACGGTGGAGGAAGCTTCAATCTTGCGGTGGATCAAGCGCACAATAAAGTCGGATGCAGCAGGAACAGGTGGAACGAGGGGGGGGGGGGAGGAGACGAAGGTCCTCACAGGTAGGCGTCGCAGCCGTGTTCGGAAGACGGGTAAAGTTCGGAATAAACCAGTGACTTTTTACTTCTTCAAATCGTCGGCATTCATTGATGACGTCTTGCACTGTTGATGAGTTCTTCAAAACCAGGGGTGTAAACGCGTCATCCGCGATACCTTTGAGGTCATGCGCAACGTTTTCCGCTTCTGGCATCTGGTCATCGACTTTGCGACAAAGCGCGAGCCCGTCCTGAATGTACGTCACATAGTACTCAGTGCAAGTCTGAGCTCGGCATGCAAGTTCTTTCTGCACAGCACGACGGCGTGTGATGGGCTTTCCAAACAGATCGATGAGCTTTTGCTTACAGACCTCCCAGTTCATAATTTCCTGTTTGTGTTTCAGAAATCACACTTGTGCCGTGCCCGTCAGATAAAATATGATGTTCGTTAGCATCAGAGTCGGGTTCCAGTTGTGCTCACAGCGTTCGTACATGTGAAGCCAATCTTCGACGTCAGTGTGGTCAGACCCGGAAAACGTACCCGGGTCATGCATTTGTGTGAAGACGATGGGGCGGTTGGCGGCGGTTGGTTGCGGCATTGTTGGCGACCTGCCCGAAGCATTCTCGTCCCCGCCTTGAGCTGGCATTGTAGATCCAGCCACGGAGCGTCCGCTGCGTAAATCCGTCTTGATACTTGAAAAACCCGCACTCTCCACGAAAATGTTACGGGAGGAAGACGCTTGACAATATTTTTACGCGATATATACAATGAGCAGAAGACAGGCATACAAGATGAAGCCTGTGCGCGCGACTATCGGCGATTGTCGTCTTCGTCAGTCCTGTCATCATCGTTCAATATGCAATGCCTCGGAGCATGCATGTATGTATGCACGTATGCATGCATGCATGTATACGTACGTACACCCGTGAGCTAAAGTACACGGACCAGGGATAGCGCGGTAAAGCGATTTTTTCAACTGCCTGCGAATGTAACTTGAAATTGAAGACTACAGTCCCAACTAGGCATTGCGAACTTTCCAGTGTACTCGTAAATTTCAGTTTATGCCTGTTAAATACGAAGTAATTAGGTTTTTTCGGGGACCCTGTGGTCCGTGTGCTTTTGCTCACGGGTGTACGTACGTCGCCCGTGAGCAAGTGTAGACTTGCGGTCCGGATACTGGCAGATTCCGATGCACAAGGCAGACAAGGAAAAAACGGCATTCGTTACACCCGACGGACTTTTAGAATTTATAGTGATGCCGTTTGGGCTGTGTAACGCACCTGCAGCTTTTGAGCGCTTCATGGACAACATTCTGCGTGGTTTTAAGTGGGAAGTCTGCATGTGTTATTTGGATGATGTCGTGATTTTCGGACGCACGTTTAGAGAACACAACGCTCGCTTCAATCTTGTACCCCGATGCCACGGATGAGTCCCAGTCGGATGCATGCGCCACGGACACTTCGATGATGGCTATGATAACCAAATCACTCAGCACTAACCAACGTCAGGAACTGGCGCTGGTTAGTGTTGCGTTAGACCGTATAAGCGAATTGACATACTACATAGCGCGTCTCCTTTCAAATGGTCGACGCTCTTCAATGACTGAAGTGACTCATGTTGCCCGCTTGAAGCCCTGCACCACTTGAGATGCTGTTTGATTTACCCGGTGGGCTTCGTCTACGTGGGGGGATGTGTTACAAGCGTGAAAGTCTTGTATGAATTGGGTATGTGTCGCAAGCAGTACTGGGACACGGGGTACGAGAGGGCAGAAGAAGAAGACATTCGCCCAGCGTCAGCACGTCAGGAATCAAGCGTGCTTTGCCCGCTTGGTACTAAACTCCAAGAAATGTCCCTTTGGAGAAAGCCAAACACTAGTTGTAGGCCACCTAGTGGACAAAGAGGGCATAAGACCTGATCCAGCGAAAACTGCTGAGGTCGAAGCCTTTCAGCAACCTCGCTCAGTAAAAGAGCTACGACGCTTCTTGGGCCTGTGCTCATAGTTCCGTCGGTTTATTGCTGGATTTGCTCACGTCGCGCATCCATTGACGTGTCTTCTTCAGAAAGGCGCACAATTTGACTGGACCCCAGAATGTGCGTGTGCTTTTCGTGATCTGAAGTTCCATTTGACGTCCCATCCAGTTCTCAAACACTTTGATCCCTTGGCTCCTACAGAACTGCACACGGATGCTAGCGGTATTGGTGTCGGCGCAGTTCTTATTGAACGCTTTGACACCAAAGAACACGTCGTAGCGTACGCGAGTCGCTCTCTAAGCAAGCCCGAGCGCAATCACACCGTCACAGAACAAGAATGTCTCGCGGTGATTTTCGCAGTACAGCGCTTTCGCTCATACCTGTAAGGACGCCCTTCCACCATCGTCACAGACCATCACTCGCTGTGCTGGCTCGTCAATCTGCGTGATCCATCTGGTAGGCTTGCACGTTGGACACTCCGTCTACAGGAGTACGACTTCACCGTTTCCTATAAAAGCGGTCGACGGCACGCCGACGCCGACTGCCTGTCGCGGCTGGCTACCGCTTCCCACGGCGGACTATGACGCGGACAACTTTGACCACTACATCGTATCCTTGGAGCCAGCATTTCCTGATCTCAATACCTTTAAGACTGAGCAGCAAAACGACGACACTTTAAAACTGCTTGCTGCCAAACAGAAATCAGCAGCCAAACGTTATTGCACACGTGATGGGCTTCTGTACAAGAACTATTCTACCACAGGTTCACGATATCTCCTGGTGGTCCTGAAAAGTCTGCGCACTTCCATCTTGCGGGCTATGGATGACGAACCAACCTCCGCTCATTTGGGAGCAGCTAAAACGCTTCGCCGTGTTCAAGAACGATTTTACTGGCCTAATATGCGTCAGACGACGCGACAGTACGTGTCTAGCTGCAACGAATGTCAACGTCGCAAACGTCCTTCAAGTACTCATCCTGGTAGACTACACATTGTGCCACCCCCAAGAACTCCATTCGAGCTAGTCGAGATCGACCTTCTCGACCCGTTTCCACGGTCCTCTAACGGAAATGGTTGGATCGTAGTAGATCCAACCATTTCAACCATTCCAACCGATCAACAGTATTTCTAGTTCTACTAGAACTACTGTTGATCGCTATCAAGAAATCCGATCCGGACCGGCCCCGATCGCGACCTCAAGTTTACGTGTGATACCGGTATTTGTAGCAGTGACCACTGTTGATCGCCATCAAGAAATTAGATCTGGACCAGCCCCGATCGTGATCAGAAGGGTACGTGTCACATAGGTATTTGCAACAGTGAGCACTGTTAATTCCATCAAGACAACCGATCCGGACCGGCACCGATCGCGATCAGAAGTGTACGTAATTTTCTGATTGATATCGGGGCTGGTCCGGATCGGATACACTTCTGATCGCGATCAGTGTCGGTCCGCATCGGATGTCTTGATAGCGATAAACAGTGGTAGCTGCTGCAAATACGAGTGCCACACGTACACTGCTGATCGCGATCAGAGCCCGTCCGGATCGACTTTTGATCGCGACCAATACCGGTGTCACACGTACACTTCTGATCTAGATCGGAGCCGGTCGGATGTATTTCTTGATCGCGATAAGCAGTGGTCGCTGCTACACAGTCCAACGATGCGGATCGAGTTATTATCGTCTGCTGATCATCGGCAAAAATCAGTGCAGCATAATGCCTTGGCTACAAATCCAGATTTGCAAAATGCGGATAAATTTGGATAACATTTTTATTGTACAGCTTACTATTGCTGATAAAAAGGTTTTTAAACGTTCTTTATTAAGCTGCCTTCACATCTTGTTTTTAGCGTTATCAGAATACTGCCCTTGATTGTCAGAAACATTGCGATTTCAAATGACCGTGTAGCAACACTCGATCCGGATCAGTCCCTATCGCGATCCGAAGTGTACGTGTGACACCGGTATCGAGAAAGCAAGCCTCGCACAAGTATACCCATGACTAAGCTTAACCGTGCCTCAGTTCCGTAGCCCGCGAAAAAAGAAAAAAAAAGCTCTGTTGGTACACTTTAGCACCTTCAGCACATTTAAAGGCTATCCCTGACATAAAACAAAGCAATAACAGAGTTCTTCAATGACGCGAGTGGCCAGGAAACTTACCCAAACACATCAAACCCTTTGCGATTGTCTCGCCGCAGCAACTCGACAGCCAACTGTCATGGTGGCGAGTGCACCGAGACGCGGGGAAAAAAAAGAAAAACTAAACAACACGGCGCGAGAAATACCACAAGACGGCGATCAACCAATTGGAAGACGCAAACTTTCTTTCCTGCAGGCTCTCATGCTCCTCACCGCAGCTACGGCGGCAATATAAAAGAATGTCGCTACCTTCAGTTTTATTCAGAAGGCTTAGACTTGCCATGCCGGATGCTGCATCAGTTAGTAACACATAGCATCAATGTACCGGCGATTGCTCTAGTGGCCATCTGTTACAGACGCCATCACAGGAAAGTCTACGTTGCAAAAAGGAAAAAATTCCTAGAATTTGCGCACGTCTCCCACTGATATCTAGGAGCGTTTGGCTTACGCACGTCATATCATGGTGCAAAGTGCGCAGGATGGAGCTGTACAGCAGATGACGAGATTAAATTTTGAACTTCACGAAAGGGTGATTTTATTTTTATTAACAGAGTATGAAGAAGCCTTGCCACAAAAGAGCAATAGGTAAGAACACTGTTGTGACACAGAGCTCCGACGCAGCCTGTCATCTTCACGAGGTACTGTGGAGGCCTGGCGGGCGTAGAAGAGATCGTAGGTGTAGCACACTGTATCAGTGTGAACAGGTAAAAGTGCCCGGCGCCACTGCCAGCTCTATGCTACAGCTTGTGGGAACCACTCTGGACCTCCTAGGCTTCGTTGCTTAGTGCGCAGCCGTTCCGTGACCAGCAACTCAGGCTCGATCATGCGTTTGCACAAGTCCAAGCTTGCATTTCTCGCTTTGAAGGTCAGCACCTGCAGCATTTTTGAGGAGCAGGTCGTCAAAGCCCAAGAATAAGTATGCCGATGAATGAACTAACCAGGAATATACAGTTTGTGAAAACAATGGTGTGATACATACAGATCCGAAGAGGTAATTTCGCAATCCCAAGAACATGCTATGCCCGTGTGATTGCATTGTAGTGCGCGTTAAAGAACCCCAAGTGGTCAAAATTATTCCGGAGCCCTCCACTACAGCGTGCCTCATAATCAGATCTGGTTTTGGCACGTAAAACGCCCAGAAAAAAAGAAGAGAAAGGAGCAGCTCATGAAAAGTTCAGTCATCAATTGTTCAAGGTAAGTGCTCAAATTAGCTGCCCGCAAGCTATTGAACCAGAACACTAGTACGGACACACTCTACTAGTTAGGCACATTTATTGTCACTGCAGCGTTTGTTCCGGCAGTATACGCCGAGGCAAGGATACATGCTTTGGCGTGACGCCGGTGCTAGAGTGGTACGACATGTGTCGATAAGTACATAAGGGCATTCGCGAGAAGCGGGCTTTAGGTATAGAATCCCAAAGATAATTATGAGAACAGCAATCGCGTGTAGATTTGAAATATTTGAAACAACAGCATGCGGTTAAATTGTAAGGTTTACTAATTCCCCGATGCATGGGATTATAGAGAGTACCGCAGCCGTCGACCGTGGACACCCAATCACGACGTACATTTCTTTTGGTGTCCTGAAAGCACTATAAAATCTTCGCCTTGCTCCCGTCACACAATCTATCTTGCCTGCCTAAAGTGATGCCGTGTTTATTTGCTCAAATCTTCCCAGAGCACAATGCCTTCCTGCAATAACGATTTACAGCTGGTAGATGACCACGTCACCTCGCTACTGTAACTGAAGTTACAACTTGCTATTCATAACAGTAAAAACGCAGGAGCGCCCTTAGCGTCTCTGAATAATCTGGAATTTGTTCACCGCGCACACATCTATACTTAAGAAAAGGTACAGGAAGAATGAAAGAGCGCTACTTTCTACTAGTTTTATATTGATGAAAAACTGAATATATACACTGGCAAAGAAAAGAAGGAAACAATGCAAGGGACTGATATACAAGGAGAATGTAAATTGTGATGATTGAAGCACCTGCACCCTTTGCCTTAAATCCCGGAAAGAAATGCAAATTCAAAAGTGTGCGCTAACGCACATATCGCCCAGCTGATTGACCATTCCAGCCTTGTTAATTCGAGAGTAAGCTGGGTCCTATACTATGCCATCACTTCATATTGACTAAATATCCGCTGTAATGAAGAACAGGCGACGATGAAGCAGCCAAGGAAGCAAGCCACAGTGTTGGTGGTAGCCAAGCGACCCGAGCTTGCGCTTGCCTAGATTTTGGCTGCTTGACGCCCGCCGTTTCTTGACGATCGCCTTTGACGTTCATATTTGTTTCTTGACGTTTACACGTCTGTAAATCACGTGATGCTTGGTGGAGGCTGCGTGGTTCCCCTCAACAACCTGGAACTTCGCTCCCGGGCGCTCCCTTCTGTTCCTGTACCCATTATGGTCAACGAGGTCAACGAGACCTCGACTCGGAGCGACCCTTCGGCAGCCCTTGCCACCTGCGGGGCCGTGTACCATGAGCGGGATCCGCCCATCTTCGACGGCTCAGGTGACTCAGATGTTTAAGATTGGTTGTCGGCGTACGAACGAGTCAGCGCCAATGACAAAAGGGACGATCAATGAAGCTGACTCACTTCATGTTTTATCTTGCGGACACCGACTGTGGTATCTGCAACTGTGGTATCAGCAACTGTGGTATCGCAACCACAAGATTGACATTCTCACTTGGTTGGTTTTCAAGTCTTCCATTACGGATGGCTTTGGTCGGCCTACGGCCCACAAGCTTCGAGCAGAGCAGCGCTTGCGTCAACGTGCGTAGCATCCAGGCGAGAATTTCGCGGGCTACATAGAGGATGTGCTCAATCTCTGCAACCGTGTCAACTCCACCATGACTGAGGAGGAGAAAATCAAGCACATACTGAAGGATATCCAGGACGACGCTTATCAGATGCTGCTCGATAGAAATTCCACCGCGATCGCTGCACTGGTCTCGTTGACCAGTGCAGCTTTGACGAGTTGGGTCGGCAGCGAACGATCGCTCGCCAAGCCCTCACGACGCCCGACACACTACACACTATCAAAGTTGCAGCTAGCTGCCTGCCCTGCCGATCAGCAGCCGCTGCTACCCACAATCAATGAGTTTATCCGTGAAGAGGTAAAAAAATTAAATTAGAAAATGGGGTTTACGTGCCGAAACCACGATCAGATTATGAGGCACGCCGTATGTGGGACTCCAGAAATTTGAACCACCTGGGGTTCTTTAACGTGCACCTAAATCTAAGTACACGGGTGTTTTCGCATTTCGCCCCCATCGAAATGCGGCCACCGTGGCCGGGATTCGATCCCGCGACCTCCTGCTCAGCAGACCAACACCATAGCCTCTCAGCAACCACGGCGGGTAGCACGTCAGCTTTCATTGCTACCTTTCACGTACGAGCCTGCGCAGTATTTGGCTTCTGACCTTTAACGCGTCATTCGGACCCAGGTTGCTGAGGCCATCCCGCCTATGCCCCAACAACCAGCCATCAGAACGCCGCCTCCTACGCTTTCGTCGCGGTTCGGCTCCCTCAACAGCCTGCGCCGTATGCTCGACCTGTGATGCCGACCCATGCCTTGCCGACGACCTAGGGAGCCTACATCTAAGGGTCCTTACGATGACCGCGAATGCTGCGCCGCTCTCCTTCGTACGACCTCGGGCTCCGTTTTTCCGCTGCCCCGACACGTGGAAAATGGCGGACAACAGGCCCATCTGCTTCGCCTGTGGTGTCGCTGGACACGTCGCCCGCCACTGTCGCCGATGTCCACGTTCTCCATTTGACGTCGTGGGCAGGCCTGTCCCTTCGTCGTCATGGACGCTATCAAGGTACACCCTTGACGATCCACCTCCCCATACCAACCGCCAGTCACCGTCTCCGCGACGACGCTCACTGTCACCCATGCGTCCCCGACCTACTACAGAAAAGCGAAACTGATTATTGCAGTTCCGGAGACAAGAGCTGCATGCGAGTTGGACTGTCCAAGGCCTTCATCTGTTTCGCAGCAAAACAATATCGACATCGATCTTGAATGAAACGCCGCACAAACGCGTATTGACAGGGGGGCCACGATTTCTGTAACCTGCGAGAACCTATACCGCAAGATAAAAAACAGTGACTACGTCGCTCTCGGGATTTATGCTCCGCACTGCCAGCTCACAGTAAATTGCGCCTTCAGCTGTGTGCACCGCGCGTGTAGTTATTCAAGATGACTTTGTGTCATTGAGTTTTTCGTGTTTTCGTCATGCTCTCACGACATTAGTGTTGGATGGGACTTCCTTTCGCGTCATTCCGCCATCACAGACTGCTCCCGTGCAGAAGTGGCCCTTGCGCCATTGCAAACCTATTTTTCGGTGGATCCTCCTCCCGGCGCTCACAAACTTGGCGTTGCTGCGGACAGAGATATAACTCCGAAAACGTTGACTCTTGTACCCCTGTCCTGTGCGGCCGTCCCAGACGGAACTGTTCTGTTTGCCCCGTGAAAAGTACTTCTCCGCCGCCGCGGCATACGACTACCGTGTTCCGTACTTACCGTTGAACCAGCTGCTACAGCCATGTTCGTTTCCAGCTGGCTCAAGTACACCGTTACTTTACTTCGTGGGAAATCTTTGGGTCACATGCAAGATGTTGAGCTCCTGTGCTCCCTGGCGTTTCCTGAGGACCAAGCTTATCTTCCAATGAATGCCATGACGTCACCTGCTCTCAAACCAGCTCCAGACACTTTCCACCCTTCTATATTGCCACAGATCTATCGTCAACACGTCACAACAAACTCCTTTGCCCTTTCTCGAGACTTCCACTCTTCCTTCGATTTTGCTCCATCATCTTTGGGTCGTACAGCGAGCGTCACAAACCACATTGACAACAGTTGTCATGCTTCTTTACACCAACCACCATATCGAGTTTCAGCGGAAGAACGGCGTATTATCAACGAAGAAGTTCATTATATGCTTAAGTGAGGTGTCATTCAGCCGTCCGAGAGCCCCTGGTCTTCTCGTGTTGTACTATTGCGCAAAAAAGATGGATCTATCAAATTCTGTATCGACTATCGCCATCTGAATAATACCACTCGGAAGGGCGTATACCTGTGGCCGCTCATCGATGACGCTCACGATTGCTTGCAAGGGTCAGAATAGTTCTCGTCTTTGGATTTGCTCTCGGATTATTGGCAAGTTCCAATCACTGACCCAGTCCGACCGAAGACGACTTTCGTCACTCCTGACGGACTGTATGAGTTTAATGTCATGCCGTTCGGATTGTTTAACGCGCCTGCTACTTACGAATGAATGATGGATAACATCCTTCATGGCTACAAGTGGAATACCTATCTCTGCTACCTTGTCGACATTGTAGTTTTTTCCTGAGATTTTACAACTCACCTTGTTCGTCTTCGTGCGATTAACAGGTGCCTCACCTCTGCTGGCCTTCAACTTAACATAAAGAAGTGCCGTTTTGGTGCTCGCCAGCTCACGATACTGTCACTATAGTGTGATACTATGTCATGCAAGGAGGGCGTTCTTCAAGACCCTGCGAAGCTCCGTACCGTAGCCGAATATCGCAAGCCCAAATCCACGAAAACGCTTCGAAGTTTCACTGGGAGTGCTCATACGCAGCAGCGTAGGGTGCGTGCGCACGTGAATTCTTCTGGTCAGCTCTCGTATTTTCGTCGTTTTGTGCGCGACATTGCTTCTATCATCGCGCCCTCTTACCAACCTTCTGGGAGCTTCTAACGGCTTGTCTGCTTGGTCACGAGCGTGCGACGAATCTTTTGTGACGCTGCGGCGCCTACTAACGTCGCCACCAATAATTCATCACTTTGACCCTAATGTGCCTGCAGAGATCCATACTGACGCCCGCGGTGTCGGCCGTGGTGCAGTATTGGTTGAACCGCAAGAAAGCCGAGCGTAATTATTCCGTCACTGAGAAAGAGTGCCTCGCCATAATTTGGGCTTTGTATAAGTTTCGTCCGTACCTCCACGGCCGCCCTTTTGACGTCTCACGTATCATCATTGCTATGCTGGTTCTCGTCGCTGAAAGATCCCTCGGGACGCCTCGGTCGTTGGGCGCTTCGGCTACAAGAATACGACATTCGTGTTGTGTAACGATCCGGCCGCAAGCACTCGGACGCTGATTCGCTGTTACGCTGACCGCTAGCGTCTAACAAGGCTTCTCCGTTGTCGCCTATTGTTGTCGCTCCCTTGTCGCCTATTGACTTCAGAGACTTGCCGCGAAGCCACGCAAGGATGCGTGGACTTGTCAACTCCTTGATTCCTAACTGATCCATCTGCTCATCCCGCCTCAAGAACTATCTATTGCCAAGCCGCCCATTTCGATGTTAGAGACGATATCCTTTATCGGCGGAATTACGCGTCTGATGGCCGGAGGTGGCTGCTAGTGGCACCCCCGAAACATGCGCACAAAAATCTGCGCTATTTTCCACACCGACCCACAAAGCTCTCACGCCGGCGTTCTCAAGACCTACAACCGCCTGCGTCAGCGATACTACTGGCGTGGAATATATAAATGTGTATGCAAGTACATACGTACTTGCACTGCCTATCAGCGGCGCAAGGATACACCTCAACGCCCTACCGGTACAGTTCAGCCTCTGCCTTGCCCGTGCGTCCATTTGACCGCGTCGGTATCGAATTATACAACACACTTCCCTCGACCACCTCTGCTAATAGGTGGATAATTGTCGGCGTGGACCAGCTCAAGCGTTACGCGGAGACTGTAACTTTGCCTACAGCCACAGCGAGAGACGTTGCGTTTTTAATCTCACACAACTTCGTCCTGCGCCACGCTGCTACCCGTGAACTGTTGAGCGACAGTGGACGTGTTTTCCTGTCTGATGCTTCGGGCGAAGCTTCGGGCGAAAAGCGGTTCAGAACGAATTGTCACCGACATCAGCAAGGGTGGTTATGGGAGCAGCGATAAAAGCGCGACTATGTTTGGAGGGAACAAGCATTGTTAAAAAAAGCGTTTTTTTAATTAAAGCGAGATACAGTTAGATTTATTCAACGCAAATAAAATTCCTTATCAACTTTATACACGCATGGTGAAAAAAGAACAACTATATTTTGCTTGATCATTATCAATAAATACCTTTTTTCAGCGCCCGCCGCAAGAGCGCCCACCAATCGGGCGGGTGTTGACGCCGCTATCACTTGCAATGCAATGCAGCTCTTGAAGTGGGTAGAAAGGCGCGCTCGTAAAGTACACCTGTTACAATACGCCCCCCTCACACGTTGTGTTGCTTTGCTTGTCGACGTTTGTCTGAATTTGGTGACGCCTGTAGTTTCGTTGTTTCTTAACCTGTTCAGTCAAAAGTAGTGAGTTGCGACCGCCAGATAATTGTTTACTTAAGTTGTTTTCTTGGGACAGCGCTGGCCGACGGGCTTGGCGTCCAACGAAAGAACGAGCACTCTACGCCCAAAGATTTCGTCGGCCTCCAAAGAAAGTACGTTCCGTGCAGCGATGCAATTTCGACACCCGTACGGCTGAACTTTTCCTGCATTGCTTCCCGCGCTTAAAGCTCGAAACGCCCATCAAGTCGAATGGCGGGGCATTTGAATATACAGCTCTAATGGCAGGCCTTCGAAAACAAAAACAAATTTCGCGCCTTTGAGAACAAAATGACGTCAATTCTGTTTTTAACGGATATGACGTCAGATTATTATTCTTCCGTCGGAAGTGTTTCCTCCTAACACAGATGGCGCTAAGCCCCATGAACCACAGAGGAACCGGCATGTTTTGAACAAATGGGCTTCTATGCAAGCTTCGCTACCAGGTGTATTTACCTTGGTAACAGTTTCGCTGTAAAAGATGCGCGCAACCGCAGTCGCCGCAATGAATGCCGAGCAGACCTAGGAGAACATTGTATAGGCTGCAGTGATGGTCGCGTAACCGGTCGTTGAGGCATCTGCCTGATTGTCCGACGTATCTTTTTTCCACAAGTCAGTGGTATTGAACATATGGTCCCCACTACGCAGAGGACGAAACGTGAACTGTGTTTCACAGAACAAGCTAGGATATTTGCGAGGGGTCCGTTCACCAACTTGCACAGTTTACTGAAGGTTATCAGGGTTGCTATGCAGGATGCGCCAAGTTTGGCGAAACTCGGGATCTTCACGAGCTCTGGCGACACCCCAAGATGACAGAACTAATGGTAACAAGACAAAGTTTGTCCGTCGGCACGCCTCCCGTTTCATTGGTTTATCTAGATTCACTCTGGGTGGCTATTATCTCTTGGTCGTTGCCATATGGGCGGTCGACAAACTGGGGCTCACGTGATCATACGGTCGGTGCATGGTCGTGCCTTCTTTCACTTGTTTGTCTTTCCACCGAGTGCATTACAGGCACAAGCAAGATATAAAATAAACGCATTTATTACAATAATATTAGTCACATTAACGTTGGTTATAAGCATTTTAAGATTTACAAGATGTACACTGAATGTGCATTAGACGAATTTGTAGTTTAATACGTTTCGCGTTATACCACGAGGGGACGCTCGCCCTCCATTCCCCCCCCCCACCCTCTTGATTGGATTGGCGCGGCTCAATACATGCTTGCGCTAGCATTTCCGAGCACAGATTGGTGTGCGCTTGGTTTTCGCACTAAGCTTTCAACAGATCGCTCGTTGCTCCTTCTCTTTCCACTGGATTGAATTGGTGCGGCTCGCTACGTGCTTGCGCTCCCATTTCCGAGCACAGATTGAAGTGCGCCTGGTTCTCGCACTGGTATTTTAACAGATCGCTCGTTTCTCGCGCTAAAGTAAGGCTGCGAGACGAAGTGAGCGTCGGCTAGCACAGAAGTGGTGTGCCGCGCGCTTAGCGTGTAAGCAAGCAGTAATGACGGAAATCATAGGGTCACAAAACTACGCTGTATTTTCTTTTATTTTATGATGCACCTTCATACTGCCTAGCACCGTGCGATGGCTTATAACTGTAAGAAGGAGTCTTCATAGTGGATAATCCGAGCGATCCGTGGTTTCTAACAAATGCAAGAAAGTGTCTTTGCAGCGCACGTGGCCGTTGACTGCCATCACGTCCATCCCAGGTGGGACTCCAGCACCTGTCCAGCTCGGACCCAGAACAGCAACAAGTCCTGGTCAACAGAGCCCGGATGGCGGCAAAAGCCAATGGTCTTCCGGACTAGGAGGTCCGACCACAAAACGGCTATTAATTTCCAATAATAAATGTTTTATTCTCTCTCTCTCCAGCATCGGTGCAGTTACCCTGTACCCACCGCTGACGAGGTGGCGCTTCACTTTTTGACAATACCTTTCTATTTTTTGGCGTGTGAACGCCCGTGATGAGGTCCACAAAGATCACGCTGTTGTTGACTGTTTCCCAATGCACATTGAGGCACAGCCCCGTTAGCATCTACTAAATTTGGGATACAGTTGGATGCGGACAATTCGGTACTATGAAGAATGGTCCCCGGTTGAACATTGGCAGCAATAATGGCTCCTAGCGTCGCCGCCTTTCGTCGGTCGACCTTGATAAGTCGCAGCACCCCTCTGATCACGCAGACCATGCGGAAGACCCATGGGCCAGCATCTTTAACACCGCCGTAATTTTGGCGGCTCGCTGAAACGTTGTCGCCCGTCATTAGGTGGCCTCGACTGTACTTTTGCTCGCCGCGAAGAAGGCACTCGTCAATTTGCGCTATCCTCCCGGAGCCACCGAGTGGAGGTGCGCAAGCAGTTCGTCCCTCGCGACCTCACGGAGGTATGTCCTGCAGTCGGCGATGATGTGCTCCGACAGAGGGAACAAGTCGCCGGTCATCTTCTTCAACAGCCATATGTATACGCTTTTGCTCACGCAGTGCGTGAGCCGAATCATTTGCCGCTTGGAGGAGTGATCGTTCGGACGGCCGAGGCGGACCGTGTTGGCGAAGTAACTTCCTTCGCCTCTCTGCCCGTGCAGTGCAGCGGTACCGTATAACTGTGAAAACTGCTTTCGGCACCAGTTACACCAGAAGCCAGCCCGGCGACCATCTGAGTTTTCCTATATAATGTGACCACTTCGCCTTCGCAGGTTGGGTAGTCCGGGTTGAACCCCAGGTGCTCGCAGGTGCCCCAGTACTCATATGACGACCCCGGAACTGGCATGGCGCTGGGGCGTGGTGGAAGAACAGCGCTTGAAGCCGGAGAGAGCCGAAGTGATCGCATGAACTTTTCCTGCGCAGCCTAGTCACAGCAGTCTCTGCTGGGAAAGCATAATTTGCCCGCCACGCTGTCTCCGCAGACGAGGGCCTTCGCCTAACTCTTCACACAGCCAGTGCACTCACGTTTCGGAAAGGCAAAAATTACGTTGAAAATCTACGTCAGACATGTAGGTGAACGGGTCCAGACGATCATATTGACGCTTGCTGTCGCTGGATGCGATGACACAGGCTGATGCTGCCACCACCATGTTCCCGAGTTCAACTCGAGGGGGGTTTCGCGATGTACGAGTTTGGCACGAGTTCGCGTGTCAATAAAAACCATAGGTCACGCCCCGCCCGAGGCATGTAGCTCTTGTGCGCGCGCCCACCATGGTTGGGCCACGCCCAAATTATTTTCCGGCAGCAGCGACGTGGTGCGGAACTGTGAGGCTTCAACAATCTTGACCGCCGAAAGAAAATACGCACAGCACACTGTCATCGGTGATGTACCAAGAACGACTATCAAAAACAAAGCCGCGACTTTCGCTGGCTTATGCATCTCTCTTCTTAGGCTGTGATGGCCCCACAACACGGTTCATTGTCTGCATTGTAGCGGCGTAGCGCACAGCAAATATTTATCGGCATGACACTGTAGCTGCTTGCAAGGCGTCGATGCGCCGGGGTGGAAGACGATGCTGAGCAGTGCGTAGTGTTTTCCAACGTCAAGGTATCGCAGCTGTTGTTTGAGATGGCTGCTCTGTCATCGGTGATGTATCGGACCCGCAGTGTCGCAAACACAGTCAACGTCGAGAAACGCTCGCTTTTTTAGACCCAGTGCGATGGCATTTCTTCATCACAAGTGCGGAACACTTAACAGTTGCAACCCCTTCCTCCGCTCGAAGTCTAATTTCCTAACTGCACACAAGAGCCATCACCCCCTAAAATGCGATTGCTGCGCTGTCGTTACTATATCCATCTGCGATCGTTGTTAGCTCAGCAGCAGAGGCAATCTGCAACCACATTGGTGAGAACACACTCAAATTCAGCGTACATGCGCACGGAGGCACCTTCACTGGGCAAGCGATGACAAGCGATGAATTGTGTCGCTGGGAAGCGCGCTCTTTTTTGAATGCATCACGGTGGCTTCGCGCACGCAGATAAGCGAGCGCATTTTCACTGTGCTGCATCACTACGGACCCTAAAATACCGCACAGCCATTGTGCAGTGATAGCCGTTGCTCCCGTCTCTATGGCTAGAGTGTCGTTCCAGTTGGAAAAGCGGTGGCCTTAATAGCCGCCTCAGTGAAGCATCTGCGGTGAACAACCATGCCGTGCGCTGCGTTGTCATTCCCCTAATAGACAGGGAATGCAAAGATCATCGTCATGACTGACTTTATCAAGCATAGCACTGCAGCGCCCCTGGCGACTGCTCACCGTATGAACTCCCTCGTGCGTGCGACCCTCTAGAATGTATCCGCTTGAAAGCTTTCGCCTCACTGTCGCCACTCGCGGCAAAAAAGTGCAAAATCGAACAATTCACTCGATGTCCGTTTTTCATCACAAATTTATAGCATTCAAAACGAAAAACCGATACATTAAGAAGTAAAATGTTCGTTATTGTATTTGTTGTATTTTTAAGTATTCGATTTAGGGAAAGTGTAGGTTCAAGAATGCCCCGCATGTGCCCTGTTCGCGTTCGACGTTGGATAGAAAGATAACGCCCGAAAGAGGAGGCACGCTCTTGACGGGCCCGAGAAAGGCGTGGCAATTGCGGCTCACGGCAAGTGTGCAGATAGACAGCGGGACAGTGACGGTATTGCTAAATTGCGATAATACGTTGATAAGAATACGTGGCGCTGGCGCGTTGCGCTGCCCAGTCTTCTGTGCTTGAAGCGCGGAAGCACTGTGCCGCGCAAGGTGCATTCGTGTTGTCATATGCGGCTTTATCTCCACATTTCTTTTTGCCGGCTGTTTTTGCACGTTCCTTGCTATCTCCATTCACTGACTGCCATCGAACAAACTCGGGTAAAACTCGTGCGAACGAGAAACTCGGCGCATCCTGCATAGCACCCCAGGCGTGGAAAGCCCACCTGCAAATTGGCGAGTCGTCGAAGCTTTTCCAGCCAATGCGAGATGTTGTGCTCATAGCGCAGCCCAACCAGCCGCTCCTTATCAGAGGGTTCACGTACCGTATGGAACGCTCCTCGCCGAACCAGCTTCAGCAGACTTTCGGCCACAGCGCAAAACAACGTTTCAGGGTAACCGGCTTCGCCAATCGGGCTGCCAGTGTTTCAGAACTGTGCTACAGAACGTGACGGCATAATTTCGTCAAGGCGTTGACAAAGCGTAGGTTTGTTATTCTCCACTTAACCAGCTTCGAATGAGCCAACTTGTAACGCAAAAGTGGCTTTCTCCGCAGTAGCTCATACATCCAGCAAAAACGAGTAGATGAACAAAAGTGTTAGCTCAAGAAGCCCCAGTGTCTCATTTACAGGCTACTGATGTGGCAACTGCTGTGGCTGAAAAGATTTGTCAAAGTGGCTACACTGCTGGATTATACTTTGCGAAAGCGAAACAGTCAACTAGTATTAAAAGAAATCATTAAAAAAACGGCAGGCTCGAACAAAAAATGATACATGTCGCCTAGTTGCATAGTGAATGCAAAGCCTAGGACCTAGCTCCTAACTACCTAACCTAACTCGCGAAACTATCGAGGCTAAAATGATAAATAAGCTGGGCAATATGTGGATTATAAGACACCGCGTTGCGCAGTAGAATTAGGAATTTGAATTTCTTGCCGGGTTTTAGGCAAATGTCGGCACGTGCTTGAATCATGATAAATGATATAACCGTCGCTCTCTTTGCGTATCAGTCCCTTGCCCTGTTACTCTTTTTTTCAGTGTATATACTCAGTTCTTCACAAAAACAAAACTAGTTGGTAGTTAGTGCTGTTTCACCCTGCCTGTGCCTTTTCCTAAGTATCTGTGCGCAGCGAACACATTGAAAATGCAACGTTACCAACACGCCCAATCTTCAACCATTGCGCTAGCGAGCAGCACTGCAATTTGTAGTTTTGAAACAAGTCCGGCCATTTCCGCGGGTGCGGATATCTGTGCATTCCAAGCGCACTCGGATATACTCTTCCAAAGCCACTTCACCATTGCACCATCTTTTGCGACACAAAGGCAGACTTATAAAGCTGGTATCGGAGGCAATACAGTTACCCTATCGAGCGCAAGACCAGACACCTTGATATGCTTTATCAATGCGGGCCTGCACATTCTAGTGTAAGTGTAAATGATGGTGCCGGCGAAAATTTTCATTGACGAAGCGACATTTGTTCGATTAAACTGCTAAAGCTTTGGAGACGCCAGCTGCATGGGTAAAAAACATGGCCGAAAAAGCCTACTGCAGCGCCGTTCGAAAGGCAAAAATAATTTTTTTTTACGCAAGGCCTGCAATCACTGCTTAAAAATAACCCCGAAAGTTTTGGGAACGTATCTCCACGTGTAGTGCTACTTCTAGTGCATCCCTGCAAGACGATTCCGGCATCGCCGTCAATGGAGAGGACTGCACAAAGGTTTTTTTCAATCACTTTTCCGCTATGTTTACCCAGGAGGAGGTATTCAGAAGCCATTCTAACATGCCCCCACCGACAGAGGTAGATAACCCGTTTATAGAGCCATCACCATAACCCCTGATGGTATTTCCAGATTAATTAGCACTCTTAAGGTATCCGCGTCCGCTGGTGTAGATGGTATAAACTCTAAGATTTTGATGGACACTGCCATTCCTTCTAGTGCTATCCTTTGCCACATTTTCAGCAATCATTATAGTCAGCCGAAGTACCATATGATTGGAAGTTGGGTAGAGTAATTCCTGTATTTGAATCAGGTAACAAAAGTTCTGTTAACCACTAACGTCCTCTATCTCTAACTAGTGTCTCTGGTACGCTTCTTGAACACATAATTGTATATAACATTGCACAACACTTAGAAAAAGAAACGGTTTCTTCTTTCCTAACCATCACGGATTTAGAAAAGGTTTCTCGTGTTAAACACAATTACTTGAGTTTACTTATGACCTTCACGTAAGCATGGATGATAATTTCCAGACTGACTCTGTATTCATGAATTTTCGAAGGCCTTTGACAGTGTTGCGCACGGTCGTCTGTTTTCCAAACTGTCTTACCTTAACCATGACTACCTTACCGTCTCATGGCTTCGTAAGTCATTTCAGTCCGTGAGCAGTTCACAGTCATTAACAACTACACTTCTGATACGTCTAATGTTACGTCCGGTGTACCTGAGGGTAGCGGGCTGGGTCCTCTTTTATTTATCATTTTCATAAATGACCTTACTTCCGGTATTCCATTGACAATTCGGTTGTATGCGGATGACTATGTCGTATACCGACCAATTCATGCGCATCATGACCACATCACTCTTCAACAAGACCTTGATCGAATCTCCCATTGGTGTTCCTCATGGCAAATAACTTTAGATACAGAAAAATGCGAGTTGATTACCTTTAGTCGTAAACGTAGAAATTCTTCACTTAACGACAGGCTTAACAACCGTTCTTTTTCCTGCACATCTTCGTACAAGTATCTAGGCGTCTATCTTACACCAACCCTTTCATGGTAGACTCATATCAGCAGAATTACAGCAAAGGCATCACGTACACTCGGCTATCTGAAGCGTAATCTTTACGAGGCTCCTCAAACTACTCGCAAGCTAGCATATCAAACATTTCTCCGCCCTCAACTTGATTATGCTGTGTCCATTTGGTCACCTTACCAAACTTATCTAATCAATGACCTTGAAGCTATTCAGAACCGTTCCGCTCGTTTCATCGTCAGAGATGATAGCATACATTCTAGCGTACCAAGCATCAAGATAGCACTAACACTCCCGATTTTAGAAAAACGTCGAACTATTTCACTTGCGACGAGATTTATTGTCCTCGATAACGTTGTAAGAACGCTAGGTACAGGTAAGCACTGCAAGGGCTGTTTGTAGCACGGGGTTCTCTCGCGATCACGGCACGGTCCTTCGTCTTCCTCTTCAGTCGGCACATACCCAGGGGCGCCTCTGCTTCATTACACACTACTTTGTTTATTGCACAAAATAGTTCACAGTGAACATTAGTTTTCCTTAACCTTAACTCGTCCATTACATTCATCAAGACGTCCGCATAATGGACATAGCTTTCAACGCCTGTTTGACAAAACTAACGCGTTTAATTATTCTGCCCTGCCACAGGCTATTAAATATTGGAATGGCCTTCCTGACACAATAGATAATATTGTTTAACCCGTGATTTTTAGAAAATAGTTAAGTGCATATTTTAAATGTTGATTTCAAATTGATTTTGCGAATATGTCATGTGAACGTGTTTAAATTGAATTACCTGTATATTTACAAATTTCTCATTCCAGCCTGAATTCTATAAACTGGAAATGATCTTTACCGCTAACTTTTATATTAGTCCCATTTTGGTGAATTCATGTATAACAAGATTTCTGCTCCTTTTCATTGTTTAACCTTTTATAACCCCCCTCACGCAATACTCCACTTCGGAGCCTGTGAGGACATTGAATAAATAAATAAATAAATAAATAAATAAATAAATAAATAAATAAATAAATAAATAATAAATAAATAAATAAATAAATAAATAAATAAACTCATTTTCAATTGCGAACGCAGCAAGTGGACTCCATCCGATGGCAGTTGATTTTTCATTAGCCTTGCTACAATCAGCGAGTTCACAGATAGTAAGTAACCTATACTATAAATGACCCCTGCTTTGAAGCTCGGTTTTCTGCCGTGACTACCATGGTTTGAAGAAACTATGCTGTACCGTCTGTCGCTTGGGTGTCGCGTTTACTAAGATTTTTTTCCCCTATTTGAATGGCTGATAACACCTGCGATAGCTGCGGCTGTCATAAGACAATTGCTCATGCTCTGTTTGTCAGTTCGGGCAGCAGTAAGGAGAGGCAAGTGCCGTGCTGCACGTAGGAAGAGCTTCACAGACGGGCTCTCCAAAAGAAAGATAGTAAGACTCGCAGAGTCAGGATGGACGTTTGTGCCTAAGGCTGCTGGCCGACTGGTTCTTTTTCTGCTGTCTGTGGGACCGCAAAACAGGCTGCGAGTTGGATGTGTACCGCCTTATATATTTGTCAGTGTACTGTGGGACAGGCAGACGGTGCGCTAGACCCTATGTGTTTTAGCACGTTAAATCGCGTTTGTGTGCACACCTTTTCTATCTCTTTTACAGCTAAGCTGTCTATGGCTAGGCCTCAATGCGTTTTCCGTGTCCGTCAACAGATCTGCGAGTGCAAGACTCAGCTCCTGAATTTGATGCAATATCGCTTGTCTATGAAAAAGCTTATACGTCTCATCACTTGGATATGCATTATCAGTGGATTAGTTATCAATGGACACCATTTTAAAAATAAGTAGACTCTCATGTAGGTATCAAGGTTTTCTCAAAAATTTGCCGCTGTGCGACGCGCGTCGGCCATGTGTACGCTTGCACCGCCCTGTCGTTGTCGTCCTTCCAAAAGCTTGCGTGCCTAGTTCCCTTCCGCTCTCTCAGCGTGGTGGTCCCGTAGCGCATGTCTAGTTTCTCCGGCTCCCCGAGGTGGTGGTAGTCTTCTACGCGAATGTATGCCGTCAATCAAGACCCCCGATAAAACAAAAATTGCCCCCACCTCCCCGAAGGGAATCGTGAGGAAATGCGAATGCATTTCTTGCGCCGAGAGTACACGGCGTAGTAATTTTAATGGCGTAAATTAATGACGAGACGAGGATTTGTACCGTAACCATTTATTTACACATTCATCAGCACCTGTTTGTTTTGTCATTGTACCTGACGGCCATAATCACAGCCTTGTGGTCGCTAAAGTGTACAGTCAAAGGGTCTTTGAGAAGCATGCGCACGTCACAGTTTCGGGTAAAGGCGAGATCAACGCAACTTCCGTGAATGGTAGTCGGACACTTGTCGGACTCGGCGGAGGCACACTGCATAGAGTACTTTGTCCGCATGTACTCCACCAACCACTCGCCGCTCTTCTTTCTCACGTCCACGTTAAAGCTTCCCGAGCACGGAGTTCGGTATCGGCAGCTCGCTTCGCTCGCTTGCGTTCGGCATCACGCGCTCTTCGCTTCGCAGCCTTGTCTTCCGCTTCTTCTCCTCCGGTTGATGATGACGTTGAAGCTACTGCAGTGACGTCACCTCCAGCGAGAGGTGTAATGCTCGGGTTGGATTGTATTACACTTCTTGCTAGGGGTACCGTTGCCGTCAGACATTCGCCTTCACCGACTTCTGCCATCGCCTTGAGAGGCGCCCAGCCAGCGAACGGTCGAGAGTGAGGCGCGCGCTTCACTCCATTTATATATACGTGCGAGCGAGCAAACGGGAGAGTGGGGCGCAGGGAGGAGAGAGAGCGAGCGGCGAGAGAAGGAGCGGCGAAGCACTGCACCTACCCTCTCCTACCCTCTCTCCACACACGCGGGAGCTCCGCCGAGTTCCCGCGATGCGAGCGCTCTCAGACGCCAGAGCGCGCTCCTCCTCTCCACTCACTCTCCGCTACTCCGCCCGCATCACTTGCTCCGGTTGCTAGGGGCGAGGATAAGCGCGCGCGCCCGCAGCTGTTGCTATGGGAGAGGGAGTGAGAGCGGAGAGATAACACCGACAGACGCCTGACATGCCCCGACTAAGAAATGCATTCGCATTTAAAATAAAAGTGTGTGCGCGTGTGTCTTTCTTCGGGATGACCGCCGCCGCCGCTCAAGAGAAATAAAAATTGATCATACCTTTGATTTAAATTGTGTGCCACCTCTACGTCGTGTGCTAAACTGCTTCGCTAGTAATCGACCTTCACAGCAGTGCTATGGCGCGTGATTTTTTTTTTATTTTTATCTCGTCTCTCCTATCGCGTTTCACATCATTTGCTTACTTTTCACAGCAAAAAGTAGTACACCGGTATCTACATCACCGATATCTACATTGCCCTACCTGTCGTTGCCTATCTTCTTCCTCCTCATCCTAGCTTTGTCTACCCACGCTTCTATCTTGATGTCTCTTCTAACCACTTTCCCCCGTTTCCCCCTTGCAATGTGGCAAATATGGCCTTTGTCTGGTTACCGTCCATTCCATTCCTCTTCTTCCCTATCTCGCTATTTCTAGCTACAATCCTGTGTAACTCACCTTGTGTGAGCGGATGAACTTGTAGTTATTGTCAGGTTTGTATTCCTCAGCTACGCACTGCTGGTACAAGATGCTGGTCCGCTGCTCCAAAAGTTGTACTTCCCTCTGCATTCGCTCCCGACCGAACGCCTCAACGCGCTGCTCGAAGCGCTGCGTGAAGTAAGTGTAGAGGAGCGTGTCTACCGAGTTCAGGGCCCGCAGCTCTGCCACCAGCTGTTTGGTCAGCGAATGCCGAAAGTCGCCCTGCGGAAGCGTCACGAGCAGCAGTGGCGACCGTATCAGGAGAATGCGAAAGGGGATGAGGGAGGATATTGTCGGGTTCATATGACAACCACAAATCATTGCAGCTTTGGTCTGCACGGACGCAGCCATTGGTTGCTCAATTCGTTCAAGCCTTAGTTGCCTTCAAACAATACTCGGAGGTGTTAAAATCAGGCCCCAGACACAACGCTTTTGTAACCTTCGGATTACTACTTACTATACTACTCAAGAATGGCGGGGACTATTATAGGCCACGCCAGAGTTTGGCAATTGTATCGATTGAGAAACTGGGACACCCTGCTGGGTCAAATTTCTGGTTAGCCTGACTGGCCGATCATCATCATCATCATCATCATCATCATCATCATCATCATCAGCAGCAGCAGCAGCAGCAGCAGCAGCAGCAGCAGCAGCAGCAGCAGCAGCAGCAGCAGCCTATATTTATGTCCACTGCAGGACGAAGGCCTCTCCCTGAGATCTCCAGTTACCCCTGTCTTGCGCTAGCGTATTCCAGCTTGCGCCTGCGAATTTCCCAACTTCATCATCCCACCTGGTTTTCTGCCGTCCTCGACTGCGCTTCCCTTCTCTTGGTATCCATTCTGTAGCCCTAATCAACGCCTCCTATAAAAACATATGTTGCCCTAATGGTCCACCGGTTATCCATCCTACGCATTACATGGCCTGCCCAGCTCCATTTCTTCCGCTTAATGTCAACTAGAATATCGGCTATCCTCGTTTGTTCTCTGATCCACACGGCTCTCTTCCTGTCTCTTAACGTTACTCTGGAAGAGAGCGGTCATCACAAAGAAGTAAATACACCTGTTCCTGGCGTCGTCATCAGTCGGGTACGTTTGCCATTAATGCGAGAAAAACTCGTCTGGTGTGTTAATGACTTACCGTTGTCTTATATTCTTACAGAGGAGCCCTAATGAGCATTTTTACTTGCTTGGGTGTGTCAGATGTCATCGCTCCTGTAGGCGCCCGTAAGAAACGCGTTCGATACATATAGGTTCGAAAGGATTGGTACCATGCCTACTGCGAAATAACCAGCCTCAGCGGGCATGGTGGATTTAGGATTGCCTTACGCTTCCAAAGAAGGTTATCATTCCGACAGTCAATAGGGCTCCCAACCTCGTTTGTCGACAGACGCCAGCGCCACTTCTTCGTCTGGCAGAGAGCAGCGTCACCATGTATTAGGTCACCAGCACCGTGAGGTGCTCGCGATGC
Organism: Dermacentor silvarum; assembly: GCF_013339745.2. NCBI lineage: Eukaryota > Metazoa > Arthropoda > Arachnida > Ixodida > Ixodidae > Dermacentor > Dermacentor silvarum. The sequence goes on from NC_051155.1 coordinate 56,828,304, forward strand.
CCTCGGTCCTTACAAAATTGCTCCTCGCACCATGGTTGCTTCGCGATGCTTTGGTGGTCGGGTAGCCAATGGGCCAAGGTGCCCGGCACTGTTATATGGTGAACTGTCACAGCAATGACGAAAACACCCTGGGCCTGCAGCCGCCTCTCAATTTCTACAGTTTCGCGCAGGGTCAATTAAACCGGAAGGCGATAGCTAGCCGCTTAACCTAATGCCTGCTATTATTCGCGTGAGCATTGTTGCTTCGCCTTGTAACTCAGTCATCACAGTTTGTTCATGACGAAAATAATCTGGAGGACGCTTAAGCTTCGCCTTTTAGAGTGGAACGCGATAGCTTTCAAAGATCCCTCACTGTTTCTGCAGCTGCAGCTTAGGTAACCGTAATGTTTACCGGGAAACGCTGGCGGCGAACGCTATGCAAGAAGGCGAGCTTGCTGGTGGAAACGCCGCCTCTTGCATGCACCGGTCTTCCGTTTTTGTTTCGTACTTTTAATATTTCAGTCTCAGAAGATTTAACATAAAAGGCTTGCGCTGTAGAATGACATGTGTTTGTGGGTTGTCATTCTCAAGATTACGAGGAATAACTTCGTAGAATATAAGACAAGGTATGAGCAACTTTAGTGATAGAAGAACTTTATACAACATAGAATATTTTTCGTTCACGCAACGCCTACTACGCCAGCTACGACGCCGACACCGGATTTTCTGCGACACAGGGCACTTAACGCTATCGCGTCAATATCGCTCAACTGTACTTCGACGTGACTTGAGTGACACATTCAGCGTCGGCTTCTTTGAGCGTGCAGCGAATATTGTGCTTGCTCGTGTTTGTTTCGCAGCGCGCGCTTGATCAGTAACATTTATGTCACAGCAAGTTTGATTCAATTGAGCGCTTTAGCACAGGCGTATGATTAGGTAGCAGTGGCGCAGCAACGGGGGGGGGGGGGGGGTTGTAGCCCCCCCCCCCCCGAAGGCCGACTTACCTCCTCCCCCCCCCCTTTTGTTTAACCCCTTTTCTATCCTTGCGCATTTGAGTACTGCAACTAAGATGTAAGACGCAGAATCGTCTGCACACTCGCAAACAGCGCATTTTTTGACAATTTCCCGTGAAGAAATTGAAATTAGTGCTGTTTAGATGGTATTGGCAAACTGTCAACCCCCCCCCCCCCCCCTGGCAGAGATCCTGGGTGCGCTACTGAGGTAGCTAGTTTCTACAAAAAATTGTCCGCCATCCCGCTCTGCGACCGTGAAGGTCCAGCCACGCTGTATCAAACACCGCACATGGTCGCGCATTGCATTCGCGCTGGTCTTCTGGTGTCTTGAATTTCCGTTGTCTACCCATGGCAGTTTTAGAATTGAATGTGTTTCTGGACGGTTCTGCATTTTATATATGAAAGCATGGTTGAAGTTGAAGTTGATTTATTTATCACACAAAGTACACAAGAAAATTGCACATGACATGTGGTTGGGAAAGCGGGAAAAAAGCTACAACATGTAGCTTGACTGGCCCCACCTCCCAGTACCCGGCAGCGGGCACTTTGGCAGAATTAAGTAATACATGTACACAAAGACTGTTTCAGTTGGGGTACTGGTTTGATAAACAACAGCGGACACTTTCGCAGATACATGAAATACAAATACTGTTTAAGCTGCAACATTAGGTAAACAATAGATACAAGATGGAAACTATGCTGCATTATGTCACCAAATGAACTAAAAAAGCGAATTATAACAAGCAATTATACAAAAAGCGCATACCTGTCGTTTCTCGAAAGTACGCCCAAATCCTCTATTGTGAGGTGGAATTTATTTAAAAGCTGTGGGACGCTTGACTGCATCATCGGAAATCCATAGTTCGTGCGAGATCTTGGTACATGCCAAAGTTATGTGCGCCTCAATGAGCGTAAAGAAGCGTTGTTTCGCAAGTTTGATAGTGCTCTCAGATAGTGTGTGTCCTTACGTATTTTACATTGAAGGCTGGATAGTAACTTAAAATCGTACAAATTGTGTAATTTGAAAATTTTGAGTCTAGTATACAAAGGAGTTGTGTGTGCATCATATGGCTGCTTTGTAATCACTCGGACAGCATTTTTTTGCATTATCATTAGCTTATACAGAACTTTCATAGTGCCATTTCCCCATACGAGATGGCAGTAACGCAAATGTGATTCAAACAAATCATTGTAAACTAAGCGGTTCTGGCGGACTAGTAGAAAATACATACACTTCCTTGGCATGCCTAAAGCCTTCGCAAGTTTAGTGCGTAGGTAGTCAGTGTGGTGGTCCCAAAGCATAAATTCGTTAAAAATTACTCCCAGGGATTTGGCTGCCGGAGATATTTCAATGACAGAGTCCTGTAAGTGTAGGACGTCACTGAGGTTACATGGCACGGATTTTGGGCGGAATAAAACAGCTTTTGTTTTAGAGAAATTTATTAATAATGAGTTTTCGACAGACCATGCATTTAGTTTATGCAGAATTAGATTTCCACGTTTTACTAGGTCATTAGCATCTGTTCCAGCAAGAAATATACTTGTGTCGTCTGCATACATTATGCAGTTAGCTGAGGTTTCAATGTTTACAAGATCATTTATATATATGACGAACAACAGGGGTCCTAGGATACTGCCTTGGGGAACACCGCATTTAGTTTCACGGGCTGTTAATAATTCTCGGTCAACATAAACTGATTGATACCTTCCTGATAGGTAGCTACTTAATAAATCAGCTGCAATACCTCGAATACCATAACAAAACAGCTTTTTTAACATAGTTTTGTGATTTATTCGATCGAACGCTTTTGAGGAGTCAATAAAAACACCCAGTGTTAGCAGTTTATTCTCAATGTTCCGTAATATTAATTCTTTTTGGTGCAATAAAGCCACTTCCGTTGATAATCCAGGTCTAAAACCAAACTGAGATAAAGTAATAAGTGAATTTTTATCAAGAAAAGTAGACAGTCTTGAGTGAATTAACTTTTCTATTGGCTTAGAGAACAACGGCAAAATATATATGGGTCTGTAGTTTCCTAGATTATTTCTGTCGCCACCTTTAAGCAAGACTATTACTTAAGCTAACTTCATTTTCTGAGGAAATATGCCGGTATTTAAGACAAGGTTATAAACGTGGGTTATGCAAGGAGTGATGATGTCAAGGACGAATATTACTGGTTGCATTTTTATGCAATCAATGTCTTCACATCTGGTTTTCTTAAGCGCCGTGAATGTGTTAAACAGTTCACTACAATCTGTTGGAGTGAAAAAAATTGATGACTCGGAAGGAGGCCTCAAATAGTCATGTATAGCGGGATTGTGGGAACTCTGAGGAAGTGATGTGAAATACTCGTTAAAAACGTTTCCTAATGTTTCTCCGTTTAGAATTTTGCTATCTATGGCTAACTCTTTCAAATCCGTAGTCGAAGTGCGAGAAAAGATAACTGAAGAAAGCTGCTGCCATAAATGTTTGCTATCCTTGATACCATCAAACATGTTAGACAAGTAGTCGCGTTTAGCGTTACGAAGTGTTTTGTTTAGAAAATTTCTGTATTTTTAAATGCCTGTAATGCATCCAGATTTCGATTTTTTCAGAAATATGTTGTACAGTTTATTCTTTTCGTTGATCATTTTCAACAAGTGTGGCGTCATCCACGGTTTACGTGCTCGTTTCGTTTTCACAATCCTCTTGTAAGGAAAATGCTTTTTATACAGGGAGCTAAATGTTACCATAAAGCTATTGTACGCCGTTTCTGCAGAAAAAGATGAGAAAACGTTGTCCCAATTTGTTTTGTTAATTCCGTCCCTAAACCGACCTAAACTGCTTGCATTTATGTCATGAACAAAGGTGGATGGTATCGCTTTATGTCCGAGCCCTTTTTGTTTCTCAACGATTATATAAATGGGCAAATGGTCACTGATACATACTGAAATTGTAACTGCACGTACACTGTCTTGTGGCAAGTTTGTCAGGAAAACGTCTATAAGTGTAGCAGTGTTTGAAGTTATGCGCGTAGGACCAATGAGCATATTAGTTATGAAATATGAGTAAGGAGCGTGGATAGTTCGGTTTGTTGGGAAGTTCTCTGCAGCATGTCAATGTTGATGTCTCCGCCAAGCGCTAATGTATAATAATGCGTCAAAACAAAAGAAAAAGGTTTATCTAGTAGTAATAAAAATGTTTCATCACAACCATCAGAGGGGGTCTGTACAGAGCGACAAATATGAAGCTTCCCGATTTCACACAAACCATTTCTGCATCAGGCTCAGACCGAGAAAACTCATCAATATATTCATAAGTAATTCCTTCTTTCAAATATAAGCAAACACCACCACCTCTTTTTGTTTCCCTATTTAAAAAAGTACAGCTGTACCCTTCCAGATGAAACACATCACCATTATTAGCAAACCAGGTTTCTGTCAACACGATAGCTGTGAATTCAGTAGTTATTTCATTGAGAAACACACAAAACTCGTCGTATTTTTTCTGCGCTGACTTCATATTCAAGTGCAAAAACATAAGAGGCAACACAGGGAATTCTGTAAGCATAAGATTATAATCAGGCGGGGAAATAGAATTATCCATGACTGTGTAGAATAAAAAGGTACACGAGCACCAACCAAGGAATAACTATACCAGACCTGGAAGATCGGCCACATGTTTGATCACATGAGCAGAGTACCCGTCAGTTTTACGGAGGAAAACCTTCCCATTTCTACACCAGGCATACTTATAGCCATTTTGTTTTGCCCACTGTTTTGTTGCAAAGAGCAGTTTCCTGGTTGCACTCGACAAGTTCTCGGCCAGGAACAGAGAGGAATTCTTATCCGCGAGTATCCTTTTTCAAAGCCAGTTATCACGTTCTGACTGACTCACGAAACGGATTATAATACCCGCCTCCTTGCCTTTCTTCGTGGGAAACCTGTGCAGTGATCCAATACGACTAGGGGTCAGTTCCGACACGCTAATCGCCTTGGCAACCTCATTAACCTTACTTAATAATTCCTCATTGTCTGTTTTAGGGAGTCCATGAATTTCAAGGTTCAGGCATCTTCCTCGCCTTTCCAACTCGTCAACAGTTGCACGAAATTCAGCAATATCTGCGGTATTGCTTTTCGCTTCAATTTGTTCAACTCGTTTGTGAAGCTGCTTAAGATCCTGGTCTTGCCTCTTTATGACTGAGAATTTCGTCCTATTTAGAAGACATCATGACAATAGAAGATTCAATGTTGTCAACCTTCTCCGACAGGGGCCCCAGTGACTCACGCTTAGTGTTAATGCTGGCAAGAGCGGTTTGCACATCAAGCTCCTTGCTTGATTTCTTAGAGCTGCCGCCGCGTAATCTTGCGGTACTGCGAGTAGGGCACTTCCACGACTCTTTCAGGGAACCTTTCTTCGATTTTAACATCGCCTCAGTCACGCCAGAGCATTTGCCTGTGTGGTAACCATGATTACACTCCGTGCACTTCACGAACCCGGTCACTGGGAGCCCTTCGTTACAGGTGAAGCATACATCACCCTTATCAGAAAACATAATGAACAGTCACTTTCAAAACTGAGTTTGACAAGTCAACACAAAAAAGAAGTACACTGGCAGCGGATTGGCAGCAATGAGAAAAAATGCTAGCGCGCGCTACTCGGAAAACACCAAAGCAGTTTGCACCAACCTGAAAAAAGTAGAAATGCACGAAGAATCAGGCAACGTCCTTCTGCCTCCGTAACCGCTGACAGAATGAAGGTTTCCGTGGCACAACACCAGCCGAAAGTTTGCTTTCAGAGGATTCCGTTGATAACGCTAAGGGGCGGTGAATTCCGGTGCATCCGTACGAGTAATCTTGATCCGTCCGTCGGTGCAGCAGGCTGATGACAGCGTCGGTAAATCTGTGCTGACGTTTATGCAGATTCAAAATATTCCAGCGGTTGGGGCCACTGAAAAAAAGTAGAAATGCACGAAGAATCAGGCAACGTCCTTCTGCCGCCGTAACCGCTGACAGAATGAAGGTTTCCGTGGCACAACACCAGTCGAAAGTTTGTTTTCAGAGGATTCCGTTGATAACGCTAAGGGGCGGTGAATTCCGGTGCATCAGTACGAGTAATCTTGATCCGTCCGTCCGTGCAGCAGGCTGATGACAGCGTCGGTAAATCCGTGCTGACGTTTATGCAGATACAAAAAAATTCCAGCGGTTGGGGCCACTGAAAAAAGTAGAAATGCACGAAGAATCAGGCAACGTCCTTCTGCCGCCGTAACCGCTGACAGAATGAAGGTTTCCGTGGCACAACACCAGTCGAAAGTTTGTTTTCAGAGGATTCCGTTGATAACGCTAAGGGGCGGTGAATTCCGGTGCATCCGTACGAGTAATCTTGATCCGTCCGTCGGTGCAGCAGGCTGATGACAGCGTCGGTAAATCCGTGCTGACGTTTATGCAGATACAAAAAAATTCCAGCGGTTGGGGCCACTGAAAAAAGTAGAAATGCACGAAGAATCAGGCAACGTCCTTCTGCCGCCGTAACCGCTGCCAGCATCTTGTTAAGCATATATATATATATATTTATATATAAATGCTGTATGCCCGATTGCGAAGAAAGAAGAGCCACGGATAGATTCTCCATGGAATACGCCGCGAGCACATAGTTCATGGGGAGTCCTCCCTAGGAAGCTCTTTGTCACGAACTTCATAGAGAGCTTGTCAAAGCATCATCCTAAGAGAAAGAGTCAAAATTATGCGAGAAACCCAAGTGCAGCTGCATAGCGAAAACATCAGCGTCTTTAAGAAAGAAACCTGTATTTTCTGCCACGCCGAATCGGAGATGCCTCAGGAGAAGAAAGTCTGTTTCTCCATGCAGGGTGTAAAGCAATAGCTCTTCCCCGGGTTGGTATGCAACCAGCCCATGACCGTCGCTGAATTTGTTTCCGAGGTCACAAGGAACGAGAAGACGCCTGATATGGGGTTAAGGCAATAATATAGCCGCCAAAAGTTGACCGCAAACTATGCTTAAGTCTAAGCACCAGGCACCGACCACCTGCGCAAGAACATCAGAGCGGTCGTACGATAGCAGCAGCAGAGGTTGTTACCAAGGCCGCAGCCTCAGGTGACGTCGGTCGCTGACATGGAAGAACCTCAGCGATGACTGCGAGTTCCAGAAGTACAGCCGCCATCGCCGCTACTGCAGACGGAAGGGATGACCTACGCTGCCAACGCAGCCGCCATGTGCCCGCCCCGCACCCGCACCAGGGCCCAGAAACGCCACAGTTCCGTCCCCAGATGCAGATGCCGCCACTGAAGCCCTGTGCGAGCCCCTCTGTGAGCCCGCGCAACGCCCCGAGGAAGACAGACATGTGGCGCGCTCCGGACCACCACCCTCTCTGCTATCACTGTGGAAAAGTGATAGTCGTTCAGGCACGGTTGCCGCATGTTGCCCGCTCCTCGGGAACGCGCGGTAACCGTCCCTGAATGGCTACTTTCACCGTCGTGGCTGGAGCTGTATCCTCATAAAGGAAGGCAACTTTGAATTTTTAACGGCGGAGCCGTTTAATCTCGGCAAAATGCCGGTGTGCAACGCTAAAACTGCTAGTGCGAGGAGGAGCCACGTCACGCGCAGGGCTGTAGTAGGCGTGCGCGCGGCGGCGCCAGGGCATTTCTCTGCTCCACTGAGATATAGCTTGACCTTAGCGCACCTTGACGCCGGGAGAAGAGGCTGCCCGACGAAAGAAGCGCCTTCAAACCACGCGGGGAAGGAATCGCCGTCTTCGTGCCGATCCAGCCTACCTCGCCAACAAAGCAGCCGATATGCGGCGTCGCCGAGCCGATCCGGAATACCGAGAATGCGAGAATCAAGCCAAGCGGCAACGCCTAGGGTTGCCCTTATAGCCTAGTCTTGCCCTGATAGCCCAACCTTGACTAGAAAAAGCCAAGGCACCTTAAGCCTACATCAACTAGTTGCTAAGGAACGTCGCCGAGATCCTCTGTTTCTTCAGACTTGGCACCGCTAATGTCAAGCTAGCCGCATTTTTAAGGCGAAAGCCTTAGATCTCTATGTTTCAAGGTAGCGTTGTAAGGTACATAAAGTCACGTGACGTAAGGAAGGCCAGAATTGAACCAAGCGTGTCCAGCGGTGTATAAGGGTTGATAAATGATTAGCAACCTAATTAATGCTAGATTAGTGAGTGGATTAGGGCGAATTAAGGTGGATTAAGGTGCAACCCAACCTCCCGTCACGATGATGAAGAAATACAGCAGTTTTATGAAGACGTTGAATTAGCAATGAGAAAGGTGCAAACTAAGTATACTGCAGTCATGGGCGACTTCCATGCAAAAGTGGGGAAAAAGCAGGCTGGTGAGCAAGCAATTGACAACTACGGCATCGATTTTAGGAACACTAGAGGTGAGATGCTGGTAGAATTCGCGGAAACGAGTAGGCTCCGAATAATGAATACCTTCTTCAGGAAGCGCAGCAACAGAAAGTGGATATGGAAAAGCCCTAATAGAGAAACTAGGAATGAAACAGATTTCATACTATCTACCGATCCCAGCATAGTGCAGGATGTAGAAGTGTTAGGTAGGGTAAAGTGCAGTGACCATAGGTTAGTGAGGTCCGGAATTTCTCTTAATTTGAAGAGAGAAATAGTAAAATTAGTCAAGAAGAAACAGGCCACCCTAGACGCAGCAAGGGTAAAAGCAGACCAATTCAGGCTGGTGCTCGCAAACAAATATGCAGCTTTAGAGCAGGAAGTTGAAGGCAACATAGATGTAATGAATGAAACCGTAACTAGGCTGAACTAGGTAAGGCACCAAGGCAGCCAGTAGGTAAACACTCACAAGTAACAAATGACCTAATAAAGGAACCACAAAACATGAAAGTGTCCAACTCGAGAGACCAGATAGAATTCGCTGAATTGTCGAGAATTGATGAACAAGAAGAAAGTAAGGGATATTCTCAATTATAACGTGGAAAAGATTGAGGAAGCAGTAAAATATGGACGCAGAATGAAATCAGTAAGAAAACCTGGCATAGGACAAGGCTAGATGTGTGCACTGAAAGATGTGCAGGGCAATATCATCAGCAATTTCGATGACATAGTAAAAGCAGCGGAAGAATTCTATATTGACCTGTACAGTTCCCAGAGCAGCCAAGCTACTTTCATTCGAAGCAGTGATGAACAGGATACAGAGGCTCCTTCTATAACTAGCAATGAAGGGCCTTGCAAGATATTACCAGGGGAAAGGCCGCTGGAGAAGATGGAATAACAGTCGATTTAATTAAAGATGAAGGAGATATCATGCTTGAAAAATTCGTGGTAGCTTGCACTAGTGGCGCAGGGCTAAAGACACAGCGCAGCTGATCGGTTCCTAGTTGGTCCTGGCTATACGAAGTGATGCTAAGTTATACGAAGTGTATTAGCATTTCATCGTGGTCCGTGGTATCGAGGAACGCAGAGGTTGTGGAAAGGAGAAAAGATGCATGTTTCTGCAGCCGTTATAGGGAGCACGGCTCAGCATCTGAGGGGCGGGGAAAGGGGGATAGAAAGTAGGAAAAGTGGAAGAAGGGGAGGGAGAGGGTAGTCGTCATCGTCTTGGGCAGGGTGCCCTCACAGTCGGTCAGCCAGCATCGAATCAGCAAGGTAGCAGAGTACGACCTTGAATACCCTGCTGGAACTGCGGGCTGGGAAGAGCAGGTCCGTGCTGGACGCTGAATGCGGCGTAGTTGAACCACCATGGTGGCTCGGTGTTGGTTGGGTGCGGGGCAGAAACATAGGAGGTGCTCCAGTGTTTCGACTGCCCCGCACTGTGTGCAGGCTGGTGAGTCAGTTCTACCCAGGCGGAAGCTCCGGGCGGCTGTCCAGCAGCAGCCAATTCGTAGGCGTAGCAGGAGGGATCTCTCCCTTCTTATCAGTCCCCGGTCCGGCAGCCGTGTCGGGGGACTCCGCCTCGCCACGCGTGCGTCGGGGTGACAGCTCAGCAGCAGTCGCTGCAAGGTGCTCCTGGAGTAGTCTGAGGCAATGACTGCTGGGCTGATCGCCGTGTCCATTCCTTGTGCCTCCTTTGCCAAGGCATCTGCCTCTTCATTGCCCGGGATTCCCACGTGTGCAGGGATCCAGTGCAACGAGACACCGGTGCCACTGCGCGGAGGGCGTGGAGCTTGGTTACCAAGAGGCCAGCCCTCTCCGGCAAACACACGGCCTGAAGAGCTGCTCTTGAGTCACAAGCCACCGCCACAGGAACTCCAGGAGGGTCTGCTGCCAGCAGGTCTGCGGCCAGGTGAAGGCCCGCCATCTCAGCAACGGTGGAGCTGGCCGAGAAGAAGAGTCTGCAAGTCGATGCCCTGCCGAGCGCGGCGGCCACACAGGCTGCAGTGGCTGAGCTGGTGTCGGGGAGGACGGAGCCGTCCGTGAAGCCGAGCAGTCTCCCTGCCAGCTCTTCCTCAAGCTTAGAGGTGGCCACCTGCAGGAGTGTATAGCTGGAATAACGGCGCTTGGATTGTCCCTCCAGCGAGGTGCAGATGACCAAGGGCCTCTCGTGTGGTGGTGGTAGTCGCACCACTGGAGGTACCTGGCCGACCGCTCTCTGGTAAGTCTCGACCAGGCTCCCCATTCTGGAAGAGGGTCGGCCCGCCAGGCGGGTGAGCAGGGGTTCTCCGTCAGGGGCGTGGGCTAGCCTGCCAATGTGCAGCAAGCCACGCTGCTGCAGCAGGGGCGACAAAGGCCACACTCCCGCCTCTGTAAGCGTTGGAGCTATCTGTGAGGACCGGGGCAGCCCCAGCACGCTCCTGATGAAGCCCCGGTGGAGTTGTTCTAGACGTCTCAGCCAGGTTGGTGAGAGGGTGACCAGTGACAGGCCATAGAGCAGCCTGGAGGTGGCGGCTGCTGAATGCAGTCGCAGCGCCCAGGATGGCGAGCATCCTCGCCCCCTCAGGAAAATCCCTCTCACCACTCTCTGGACCCTCTGGACCTGTCCAACCACAGCCTTCACAGCAGGAGTCCAAGTCAGCAGGTGGTCAATCTGCAACCCGAGGTATGTGACTGTCCTCTGCCATGGTATCCTGGTTGCACCTATGATGAGACAGGCAGTGCTCCGTCGGGTGGCCGAGCGGGGGTGTACCAGGAGGGCCTTGGTCTTGGCGGGGGATACCAAGAAGCGCGGATGGCGTCGACAGTACCTCTTCGCGTTGCCTCGTTGATGCTGCTACAATTTGTTTCTCTCGCTCTCATTTTCTCTTTCTCTCTCCACAGCATAGCGCGTGACGCGCACAATCTGCCTCGCTCTCATTTTCTCTTTCTCTCTCCCTGCATAGCGCACGACGCTCCGCGAGGTGGTTGCTTAGCAACGCAGTGGCAGGCGGCAGACATAACGGCCGGCCTAAATAGCTCCGCTGTTAAAAAATGGAGCTGGGCAGGCCGTGTAATGCGTGGGATGGATAACCGGTGCACCATTTGAGTTACAGAATGGGTACCAGGAGAAAAAACGCGCAGTCGAGAAAGGCAGAATACTAGGTGGGGTGATGAACTTAGGATATTTGCAGGCGCAAGTTGGAATCAGCTAGCGCAAGACAGGGGTAATTGAAGATCGCAGGGAGAGGCCTTCATCCTGGAGTGGACATAAATATTCAAAGTAAAATTTTATTGACCAGAGAATAAGCTGGAAGGTCCGCTGGGCTAAAAGCCCTGAAAACGTCTTGACAGGGCCCAGGTGACCGTTACATGGCAGCAGCTGTACAAGGTGCGCAGGTTCAGATGATAGATACGCGGTGACAAAGGTAAAATAAAAACAGGCTGATTATACAACGTGTACATAAATCACACATATGCCTCCAAGGTTACAATGCACGAAGAAATGCATAAGAAATTTACACGTAACAATCTATCAGTCACACAAATGTATAAAAAGAAGACATGAATAATATCGTCGTATAGTTGAAACAGTATAGTCGTGTTTGGCGCATGATAGCCTTAGCTGATTATGCTTCATTAAACCCAACAACACAACAGTATAGTTGATATCACTTACAGATAATTAATCCTTTTCTAGCACACAATAGAACAAAAGTATGAACGTAACTGTTTTTTACTCCATCTGGTTGTTTTCATATGTGTTGAGTGTTGTAGGGACGTTGTATGTCAAAGTTTGGTACTTATAGGTGCAAGTAGGTTAAGAACGATTAAGGTGAATTAGGGTTCATTAGGCGTATTAAGGTCCATTATTGTGGATGAAGATTACGCAGCATTAGGGTGGATTAAGCTCGATTAAGGTGGATTAGGGTGTATTAAAAAGAATCAGGGTGTATTACGGTGTATTAAGGAGGATTAAGGGGGTATAAGATCGAATAAGGTGGATTATGGTGAAATACAGTAGGCTTTACAAGGCTTTTGCCTTCGCGTCTCTCGTGCGATAGCTAAAGACACCTGGAAATTTTTCTTAAGCACCAGGCAATGAACAGTGCCAAGTATTACACTGAACGACGTAGACAACAAAATGCGACATTACTGCGACATTTTAGCAAGAAAAGTGCAGCGGTAAGCGCAAAACGTTTTTCGAACATTTAAGGCGAACAATGAACGTTCCTGTATAGCTGATACAGGAACGTTCGGCGGGGTTGGTTTTCGTGCAGCTTGCGGTAATCTCAAGAACTGCGTGGCGATATCCCAGAGCTCAGAAGTACTCTCATATATAGAAGTGGCCACGAAGTGGAACTGGCCGTAAAAGTGCTAGTGTTCCAGCGGGGCCGTGGCTCGACCTTGTAGAAAAGCGTCCCAGCACCATGACAGATGCGCAGCGAATTTCGAACACGTCCTGTAACTCTTATCTTCATCGTCAGCTAGAAGATTCACACCTTTATTGCGTAGCATTTCTTCGGGGCCATTTGCTGTTCCGTTCTTCCTTCCCTTTCATTTCCTAGAAAATCTGTCATTCAGGCTTGAACAGGTAAATTTTAGAGCGGAGCGCTTAGGCGCCCCTTTCTGCCGCGAGCGTCGGCGTCCTTCGTAACTGAGCGAACGAGCACAGTGAAGAATGAAAGAGCGAACGCGCAGCGGTGGGTGAAAGACGGCGATAGCGAAGAGAGCGCCAGGACCAAAGCAGAAGAGGAGGGTGCAGCGGAACCATGAGGAGGAAAGCGGTGGAGGGTATGACGAAAGCGCGAGTAGACGAAAAACGTGGGCCATGCAAGGCGGGCTCTGCGGCGACGATGGCCCACAAGATGGCGCCACAGTAGCGCGCGTCGTCTGTATGTAAACAAGGCGCTGCATGAGCCGAAGTTTGTCTCCGGCGACTGCTCTTACTCGCGCCCACGTGTGACCCACGCGCTGCCTCTCGCGATCTCGCGAGTAGCGAGGAATCGTGCCACTCTTCGTTCCATTTGCAAAGTGCCGCACGAGACAGATTGTCCGCGCCAGTCAATATATCGCGAAATGAAAACGCGTATAAAGCTGCGCTCAAATTTCGCATTGAGGAGTATCATAATCGTTTGCGATTTTATTCTCTTCGCATATTAATCTCGACCCTACTCTTACACTTTCTCTCCAAAGGTCCTCAACCTTTATTGCAATTCATCGCAAGCGTTGCTGAACAGGACAGTGTCATCGGCAACCTGAAGCTTCCTCCTTTATTGCAATTCATAGCGTTGCTATTCACCGTTGAGTCTAACTCCTAGTTTGTCCCAATCTGATATCTTGAATACTTCTAAGCATGTAGCGAATAGCATTGGAGAGATTGTGTTTACTTGCTTGACCACGTTCTTGATCGGTATTCTCCTGCCTTTCTTTTCAAATTAAGGGGGCTGTGCCTTCTTTATAGATAATTGCTAAGACATTCGCTAATGCTTCCTATACTCCTTGATTTCACAATGTCTCTATTACTGCTGGTATTTCCACTGAATCAAACCCATTTTTGTGATCTATGAAAGCGATATAGAGCGGTAGGTTTTATTCCGCAGATTTCTCAATTACCTCATTGATGAGGCCGATGTGATACATAGTAGAATACTCCTTCACAAAGCCAGCCTGTCCTCTTGGTCGATTGAAGACAAGTGTTCGCCCGATTGTATTAGAATATACTTTGAATAATAATTTATACAATAGGGAAAGCAAGCTATTGGGTCTATGATTTTGCTATTCTTTAACGTCTCCCTTCTTATGTATTAGTTAATAGTGGCATTCTGCGAACTTTCTTGTACACATGAAATTGTCAGGCATTGCGTATAGAGTTTGCAAGCCTTTCAAGCTTATTAACTCCTCCTAATTTGAATAAATCGGTTGTTACTCCCAATTCTACCGATTTTCCCAGCTACAAGTATTGCAAAGCCGTTGTAACCTCATCGCTCGTTTCTTCAGTACCTTCATTTTACGCAAATAATGAAAGCTAAGAATATCATGTCAGCAGTCTTTTAAGGCTGCCTGGTTGTCAAAGTTTAGTAGTAAAGTGGCGAAGACTGCAGACGCATTTTCTACCTCTTTCGGAATACTATCGTTTTGTGCAACTTAGCGCGCAGCATAGACTCACTGATGCGACGGAAATTTGAGAAAGTGACGAATGTCCGAATGCGATCCATCAAAAACACAGCTCCCTATTAGGGTGTACCATTGCGTGGTACGCCACAGCAAGCGGTACCTGCAAGGGCGCATTCTCATCGGCCAGTCACTTTGGCTGCATCCCGTTCAGTGCGCATTCATTGGGTAAGCCAGCTAAAACGATGGCCTTTCCCAGCATTGAGGCGTCTGACTGTGATGTTACTTTCGCACAAATGTGAAAGCATTCCCAGAAATGATCAACCGAGAATACGGCCCCCGATGACCAATCCTCCTCCCACGGCACACAGCAGCTAGCGACGGACCTTTCGCCTGTTATGCTTGAACACGACGACGTCGTCCATCTCCCAGCAAAGCAAGTGACGCAGTAGAACCAGGGACTCGTTCATTCGCTCGGCCACCATCACAAGGTCGAACACGGCGTCCATACGCTCGATGAAGCCTCGCACGGCGCTCTCGTTGTGCGATAGCTCCAGATTGAAGCCCAGGTCGAAGCTCATCTGGTTCAAGCCTAGCCTCTTTCGGTGGGGCCAGGCAGGATAGCGCGCATCTGCTTGACGAATGAGGCGTTTTCTGTGGCCCTCTGCAACTCCTCCAGGCTGACATTAATGTGTTCCTGTTTTTCGAAAGAGAGCGAAACGGAACGGTACAGCGGAAGTTAGGAGTGAGTTCAGAAGAAAGGAGCTGAAGTCTACGCAGCGTGGTCAATAGCAGGTCATGGTCCTGTGCTATAGGCAAATGGCTATTCACAGCTAGTCAGGGGCACAGACAGTCACATACAACTTAAACCGCTCAAATCCTGTTGATATCTACGTAGTTCTGTAGCAAACACTTTCATGCTCTTTCGACGAGCGTATCCTATGGAGCTTTCGCGTGCGCGCGTGTGTGTGTGTGTGCACGGCCCCTGGATAAAAAAAAAAAAAGGCGCGGCCCGTTGCGTGGCACCGAAACGGCGCCTCGGGCCTAGTTCTCCTCGTGCCCGCTCTGGCGCCACTGCTCGGGTACAGCCGTTCGAGAAGCATTCTCACAGCCACGTTTGTACGCGCGACAGTGACTCTAATCAGGCCGTAAATAACGCGTTTTATAGTTGCGCATTACAGTTGAATTTTGAAGTCGTTATTAGAAGTGCCGATTACTCCACACATGTGAAAGTCTGCCCTAGAACGCCAATGTTTTGTAGAGTGAGCCTCAATGCTCTCCATGAAGGCAGCCCGCTCGACTCACCTGAAATGAAAAGGAGTGCTCGATTGCGAATAAACGGGAGGGGATTTACGTGTTTCTTCAAGACGACTTCAAGACGATGGATCGCGTTTATTTACAAGATGATGAATGCGAAGGTATCGCTCGCGAAAACAGTCCACGGTGCCGCACCCGATCCAGCCCAGCTTCGTTCTTCTCTTAACCGAACTCCCCTCGCACTTTTCATATTTCTCTCTGCGCTGGCAGTGGCACGGCCGCTAGGTAGGTAGGTAGTAAAATTTATTGAGGTCGGAAGAATCTTGACCCATTTTTTTAAAGGGGCAGACGGCGGGCCGCTCCCGGCATTGGGACGGGAAGGCCAAGCCTCACCGCCACATCGTGGCCTTCTGGACAGCCCAGAGTTGGTCAATCCATTCGTGGCTATTTTTAAATAAAAAAATCACAGCATATCCACGGGGTGAATGATGATGAGTGGG